>NC_052507.1:22818372-23124372 GCF_014356525.2 Nilaparvata lugens
ACTGGAGCGGGGGTTCAGACGCAGGCTGCGTCCTTAAAATTCTCACTCCTTAGGGGGATAAAAATCACAAAATCAGGCTAAAAATCAAATCTTGAGGAGGGTCCTCAAAATGACTACTGAAGAAATTTTCAATTTTCTTGTATAGGGTTGAGGGGTTGGAGCTCAATATATTGAGAATTCAGGGGTGGGTACGACCATGGTTCATGGTCTTAGGAGAGGGGGTCACCCCTGGCAAACAGGTATGATCTCCATATTGTAAATATATACATGTTGAATTGGAACATTTCAACGTTACAAAGTGCAGAATAAACAACACACAATTCGTGCATCACTGATCCACTGGCCATATTCAAACCTATCTCATCTGATAGTAGTCCACATCACCTGACCAACTAGAAATGAGCAGTACAGTTGAGAGATAGAAGTGCACTCATTAATAATAATCGAGTGGTTGCAGTGTACAGTGTTCAGCATACGCCCCCGTTCAATGATGATGGTGTGAACACCTTTTGTATGCAAATAGGAGAGTGTTTAGCTGTAGCAACAACAGAATCAACCAACTCATTGGTGAAGCAGCAGTGGAACAATGGCATCCCTATGGTTACTTAGTGGCTCAGACAAAATGTTCCAGCAATGACAGTAGTTAGCCGCGGGATCCCATTGTATTCTAGCTTGAATGAGCCCCTACTTCCTCCCCTTCACCCGAATGAACCACTTACAACCCCCGCCGCCGTTTGTTCCAGTGGCTATCTGTTGTTGTTAGGAGTCAGTTAATAAGCGGCCAATAGGAAGGATCCGTTCACCTTCACAACTCGGCAGCTACTTGTCTTATTGAATGCCATCTGACCGCCCAATTAACATTCAAATCGAGTTCCCGCACTGGAACAAGTCCTTGGTCAACTGAGACGTCCTGTCTCTATCACAGAAGAAGCACATTGATGGTTGTCTTGCAGGTGAAATTGAAAATATAAGAATTTGAGATCAATAGTCACATGAATTATTCTCGAAAATAGTATTTTCTATCTTGGTCTTTGTTACTGGCTAATATCGACATTGTAGCTCTACAGGGTGATTCATAATTATGGTAAAATAATTTAATACGTGATAGTGGAGGTAAAAATAAGAAAAAAAGTTCTTATAAACATATATCCATAAATGCTTCATTAGCGAGCTATACAGGGTGAAAGATTTCGCCCGGAATTCATTTCCTCTGGTGAAATACAACGATGCTGAATTGTTTCGCGACTAGTTTTTGAGAAACTTATGCTGGATTCATATGGAAAAATATCTGAAAAATTGAATAAAACTAGTCTGGAAGCTGTAGTGTCAGTAGTTTTTGAGAAAAAAGTTGAATATGAAAAAAATCTAAGTAGAAAAACATAGACTTCTACGTTTGATGCCCAATAACTTTCTTTAATGACCAGTAAACAAATAATTTTTTACAATTTAAATTGTAGATAATTCAATTCTGAAAAGAATGATGTAAGCTGTGTAAACTAAATTTGAATAAAAGTTGAATAAAATGTATTCTTATGTAGTACATTACACCACAAAAATTTGCTGTTTTATGAGGAGAGAACTAATAACTCATAAGTTGTAGCTGATTGCAAATAAAATATTCGGTTTTTTATGAAAAGTTTTTTTAATATGAAAGTAGCATATCTAAATGACAGTAAACTTATACCAAAAGACTAGTAGATTATGCCATTAAGCCTGGGAGGAAGCTCGAACAGAAGTAGATGATCTCCTATGATTCCTGCCCAAATGTTTACTGAAAACTGATGTTGTGGAAGATTAGGATTGATGGCATGAGGATTCTCAGCTGCCCAAATATGTTGGTTGTGGACTTTAACGATAGCTGTTTTTGTAAAGTGTGCCTCGTCGGTAAATAAAACGGTTGTTAAAAAGTTTGGGTAAACAAGTTTTACTAAAAACCATCGGCAAATACCAGCACGGGGAATAGTCTCGTGGCAATAGAGTATGAACTTTCTGGAGGTGGTATGGATGTAATAGTTGCTCTTTTAGTATCCTCCAAATAATAGATTGATTGACATTAAACTGCACTGACAATTCTCTCGTGCTTTCTATGGATGTTCATAAATTTCATTAAGAACTTGTTCTTCTAACTCAACAGTCATAGTAGATCCTGGTCTGCCTGCATAAATGTGCTCTTTGGATATCAAAGAATCTGTTTCAGACAGACGTTGATGAATAGTGGCAAAAAACCTTGAACTTGGACATACTCGGTTAGGAAAGTTCTCTTGATACAAACGTCTCGCTTCAGTACTTTTACAGTAGTGTCCCATTCCATACATTAAATGCATGTCAGCGGAGTATGAATAATGTCTAAAATTACCTGTCATTATTGAAAAAGTTAACACTTAACACAAAAGCAAAGTGGAATAGTTACAAATAACTGGTTAATAGATTAAACAAAAAACACAGAGCGGTTACAGTAGGCCTAACTTACAGTTTGTTTTTTTTTTGTTCAACAGTGAGCTAAAATATTTCTGAAAATAATTTTCAGCTGATAATTTATTTTAAATATTTTCTTATTTAGAACATAATAAATCAGTTGTTTTGGAACAGCTGTTATTAAAATCCATGTTTTATTTGCAATCAGCTACAAACTATGAGTTATTAGTTCTCTCCTCATAAAAACAGCAAATTTTTGTGGTGTAATGTACTACATAAGAATACATTTTATCCAACTTTTATTTGAATTTAGTTTACACAGCTTACATCATTCTTTTCAGAATTGAATTCTCTACAATTTTTATTGCGAGGAATTATTTGTTTACTGGTCATTAAAGAAAGTAATTGGGCATCAAACGTAGAAGTCTGTGTTTTTCTACTTAGATTTTTTGCATATTCCAACTTTTTTCTCAAAAACTTCTCACACTACAGCTTCCAGACTAGTTTTATTCAATTTTTCAGATATTTTTCCATATGAATCCAGCATAAGTTTCTCAAAAACTAGTCGCCAAACAATTCAGCATCGGTGTATTCCACCAGAGGAACTGAATTCCGGGCGAAATCTTTCACCCTGTATAGCTCGCTAATGAAGCGTTTATGGATATATGTTTATATGAACTTTTTTTCTTATTTTTACCTCTACTATCACGTATTAAATTATTTTACCATAATTATGAATCACCCTGTATAAGCGAATGATCCTGTTGATAGTGGTAATTTATTGGTGATACGCGTATAGCACATTCCAAGTTTCCAACTATAAAGAATCAAAATCCAATGATGATTTTAGGAAAATTATTAAGTTCAATATATGTAATCGAAGCATGTAATCGCATCAACATGACTAGACAAATATCATGATCGAAAAAAAGGGTTCGCTCATCAATAAACTTTGAATCGCTAATGAAGCGTATAATATTGTGGGCTTTTAGTGTGTCTCTAGTATACTGATACACTTCAAGTAGTATAGTAGGTTTAATTTCAAGTAGTAGGTAGGATCAATTCGAGCTAGCAATAACAGTTTCGGAAATATTTATCCAAATCTAGAACAAGAAAGGAGAACTTTGAGCCGATACTTAATGAATATGAATTCTCGTCTGATTGCATCATATTTTTGTGACACATAGTACACACAATTTTGTGGATCCTCAGAGACGAAATCCATTAATACAATGATGATTCAAACCAAAATTAGACAATTCTCAGCTTTCCGATCATAAGAGAAACCTTCTAATAGCCATTTCAAGTTTCGGAAATGTTCATCATACCAATATTTTTAGGAATTCAGAGAGCCCAGATGTATCTATCAAGCCAGATTGTTTGATTACAATTTTCGCTGCAAACATAATGCGAGCCAATAGATCGCTTGACTGTCCCCAGAAATCGAAATACACTACATTGATCAACTTCATTAATTACCAAACATGGTCTGCAATAATAGCTACAGCCACATCTGGACAGTATATAATAGGAATAGAATGTTATTGGAGCTAATATTGACAACGAAACGAGCTGGAGTAATGATTGGTTTACTCACAATACCTTTTAATACCCAGTATGCACCAATGAAATGCCAGCAAAACTGAGCAGTAATAGCTTATATACCCTGTGTAATAATTACTTTTAGTCCATTGTTTTCGCCACAAATGGGTTTGGCCGGCTTTGTCGCATGCCATGCTGTTGGTCACAATGTTTTGTCTCAATCATGCAACAAACTCATTGGCTCAAGTATCTAAAAGGGTCCAGTCTCAAACATGATATGATTGCTATTGCTCATTATAATGTTACCTAGTATGCCCACTTTGCCTCAGGCAGCTAATGAGCTGTTTGCAATTGTTTTATTATTCAGAAATAGAATGTAACGCAGAAATTACATGCGAAATTATGTGGAACCGGTGAGATTCACGGAAATTATGATTACACACATTGAGAGGTGCATCAAATGTTTAATAACCAAATACAAAACACCATTAAGGACGAATACAATCCCTGATGTTACTGATTGATCATTTCAAGGTATACGCTTTCTAGCCTCTATTGCTTTTCTTCGAAGTTTTCTTCAACGTCCTTATTGTTCTGAATCTCAATTCAATAAAATAGGAGAACAGTTGCATATAGGATGAAATTTGTATCATCTGTTAAGCTGATGGTCATCAGGAGGTTCTACCGAACCAAAAGAATATACTATCCTCTCAGAATAGGAATAGGCAATCAACATTATCACTTAGTGAGTTACTAGTTTGTTTTAACTTGCATCTGACAGTTAGGTAATAGCACCAATTAAGTTTGTTCTTCGTAACTTCTAGACAAAGTTTGGGAAAATAGGTTCTACTAGGAATACTATCAGTTCTACTCTTAGTTCTATCAGGAACCAATAATTGAACAATACAGTTGTTAGAACAGCTGTTAACTACTGATAAAGTTTGTAGGCTAGGTGGTTCATGGAGAAACCTGTAAATAATCTGAAACTACTGTAACTACTATTGCAGGGTGGAGAGGAAGAAAAAAGGAGGAAATAGAGAAGTCACTATCAAGATTAAGATATAGTGATGAATTTGGTAGAGGGAGGCAGGATAGATAATAGGAAAAGGAACAACCAAGAATAGAACAATTTATCGGGAGATAAGAAGTTAAGAGTAGAATGGATATAGAATAATTTATTTATTCATTTATTCATGGAGACAACAGGTAAAAAACCCATTTTGCCTCCTTCACACATTACAATAATTTTCAACATAATACTTTTTAATAAAAAGAAGATGGAAAATATGAGAAAAGAATAAACTATAAAAATAGCTTATTACAGTAAGAACAACAACAGTAATACAGTAATTCCAGTAATACCAGTAAGAAGACAACAACTACTGTTAGAGAGTTGGAAAAGGAGGAAATGAAGAAGAGATAAAGGACGAGAATGCAATGGTGGGGGAGAAGGAAGAGGATAACGAGAAGGTACAGGAGATTGGTAAAGGGCTTGATGTTGGAGTACAGCATAGAATAATAATGTAGATGTATGAACAGGAGAAGAATGAGTGTTGTTCTTTGTGATAGAAGAGTAAATATTGTTGGATGAAGGAGATTATGAAGGTCATAGAAAGAATAAGAAAGGGAAAAGGAAGAAACGGAATACAAATAAAAAAGGAGAAAAAAAAGGAAGAACGAATATAAGAAAAACAAATAGAATATGAAAAAAATGGGAGATAAAGATATGTAACAAGATAATTGGAAAATCTAATGAATTATGTAAATGTGAATGACAAGTTAGAATACAAAAGGAGGATGAGAAGATAGAAAAGGATGGTGTGGTGGATAGGAGCCCAATTACCTGTTTGTCTTCATGACTTGGTTGGGTGTTGGCAGGGGGGAGGAGGAGTCGATTGAACAAAGTTGTATAGCTGACGTGACCAATCAGGCGGCAAGTTTTGACCAACTTTTCCGTTTCTGGTCAGTTGGAACTTTTCGACGTCGTAAACTGGTGACGCCGGAAACGCTGTGCCTTTGTCTGCCGCTACAAGTCGCGAGAACAAGTTGCGACGCGACAGACGTCTGAACGCGAAGATCCAATCGCCGAGAAGTCAGACATACTATGATCATGAAACATGCATGAGCTCCCGTCGCCTGCCACAGATAATGTCTGCTCACGACGTGACAAACGATGCTAACACAAAATTTCACAAGAAACATGCGTTTGAAATGCTGTATCCACCGGAATAGCTACGCAGAACCGTCTACGGTATCCGGTTAACAGTTCAAATGACAAATTTCATATTTCAAACTTCAGTACTAGATATAATATCTACGCTCCTTGAAACAGAGGTTTTCTGTACATTATTGTGGGTCTGGGAATACGAAGGCCCCCCCGCCCGTTCGTCAAACAAGATTAACATAGCAGTGGGAGATAGCAACTTGAAATACATTGGGCAGCGTTAATAAGTAGTCTCTTTAATAAGGTATTGATAAAATAATTCAAGGTTCAGGCGCTACTCCCGCTTCATGAGTACCACTTCAAAAACTCCTCTGAATAATATCATGTATGAGTTTAAACATTTTTCACAGTGATTGGAAACCTACCTAAATCTGAATCTAATCTCGTCTCTCATCATCACTCATCTCATTTCGCACGAACACAAGAATAGAGCTCATGTGGGCATCACTCTCAGCAGAAAACATCACTTATATATGCAATACGTGTGAAGATGATAATATATTGATGGATATGTGAACATTAAGAAAATTCAATTACTTTTTTCAACCTTTTCATTATCCACTTATTTCATTTTATCCATCATCAAAATGGTTTATATTGAAGTATAAAATAAGAAAGTAACCTTCCTCCTACAGTCAATATTTTCATTCATTGCATCAGAAAGTAACTAGAATAGCCTATCTATTGAATCCAGAATTCGAGATTTCAGACGAATGTCAACAATGTTAAATTTTGATGAGAGAAGTAAGCAGTCAATTGATTCTAAGTTGGAGTGCAACTCCCCCTATCATCATCGAAATATTATCTTAATACGATTATTAGAACACTCCTCGACACCGAGGAGCACATTCTTATTACGCTCATTTGCCGACGACAAATCGATGCCATCCAGTTTTAATGTGGACTGCGACGGCAGAGAGAGAGAGAGAGAGTGAGAGGAAATTAGGTTTCCCTCTTTGGCGAAAGATGTATTTTGAGAAGTGTGCGAAGTTGAAGTAGAGGAGTTGACGGAGAAGAGGAAGGAGGAGTTGTGATCCGGCTGCCCATTAGAGCAACGTTCATTATTAATTTTCTAATCATAAAGGCGTGTCTTGTCGTGCATTATTGAGACTCTTAAGCGGAGTACTTAGCAGTTGGAAAACTAATCAGCGGCTTTTAAGAGCTGCGACATAATTGAAGAACTTTATAGTTGATTAGGTTGGCAGCTCCGGCGCTCATTAAAAATGGAACGGGCTTCGGGGATCGGAGCTTATAGACCAGTGTGCAGCGCCGAGCAGAGCAGAGCCGCTCGGCGACAACTTTGGAAAACGCTTGAGGGAGCTGATCTTTGGAACGCGCGTCTGCTCGACACCTCGACTGTTCTGGTCCCCCTGGGACACCAACACAACATCCTGACCATCTTCCTCCTGTCTCCGATTCGATCCTATTTTCTTATGGCGAAACTCGTCGCAGTCGAAAAGTTTGAAACGCCAGCTAACTACTCTGCTGCCTCGTCAACAACTTTCAACGCTAACTCGGTAAGCACATCGACTTCCGACGTTCTTCTTACTTTCTCCAGGGACGCAACACACAATGTCCGTTTATAATATTTTGCTGCCTCATATTTATAGATAATACAAGAAGGAGTCAAAAACTAGACGAGATTATTTATCGAAATTATCAGTCAGAGTCAGTAGTACAAATCTCTGTTAACTCTCATCATGGATTTCAATTGTTCAGAACAACATTTCCACTTTTAATGAAATTTATTTCCTTCAAAAAATGTTGATAGGTTGATAGTATTAATATTAAACTGGTTGAAAATATTCGATGGAATGTAATCTTAGAAAATAACAAAGCTTTTGGGGCACCCCACAATTCAAAAAATGCAGCAAACTTGCTTCTATATCTATCTCTGAGCATTTTCAGATCTAAATTTAGTACCAGCTAAATATTTTTCAAATAGACCTGGAGATACCGCATTTGGCATTTGTTTCACATGGATGGAGACTGGAGAGTATGTAGCGCCCGATGTCGTTTGATTGGAGAACTTTTCAAAAGAACTTAGAATCTAGATTCAAATTTTGACGAAAATTTTATTATTCTATTTAATATCCTAGAACAACATTATTTAATGATGATGATAAGCTAACAATAATAATAATGCTGTGGTAATGATAATGATGTGACAGATTTGTCACAAGTTCATTACTGAACCTCTAAGATTGAGTCTCAGGTTGATCGTTCATCTAAAAGGAATTGACATTCATCACATAATAACACTGTTAGAAAGAGTGTCAACTTGATCTAAAAGTAATTTGATATTTATCAAAAGATCGATTCTTCAATATCATTTGTGATTGAAAAAAATGAATCTCTTATATATTATATTATATTTCGGCAATCATATCTGATAAACTAGATACAATTCTGAAGCATGCCGTTCTTTGGATAATTCTTGATCCATCCATGAATGAGCCAGGTTCAACCTCTATTGAGTGAGACAAAGCATTCAAAACAAGCATCTCGTGAGAGAATCGGCCAATGAAGTAGGCCTACTGTAATACTAACCATCCGCCTGTCGATGCAATCTGAAGAATCTTAATAGGCGAGTTGTTCAAACAAGAGATCCATGTTTGGCAAGATTACTAAGGCGGCATTTTTTGAATCCAGATGCCTTCTTGGCTGACAGAGGGAACACAACGCGATTGTTCCCTATAATTATCTCAATGTCCACTCCTTATTATTGCCGCGATTCCAGTCTGGGAATGTTTCTAATCTTGCAGACAAACAAATCGTTCATCAACAGGAAGTGACCAGATCAACAATCAGACAGATTGATAGCTACTCTTCTGTTATCTCAGGATGTTGAATACTGGAGGGAATTGATGGAAAGAGTGATCAAAAACCAGTGATCCAACTAATAGGGTAAGTATTGATTCTCGCACAACTTGGCAATTACGTACTAGAGCTCTAGAGGAATGGAGTTTTTAGCAAGTAAATTGAAGAGAAATCATAACTTATAATTTATTGTATTCATTTTTTTGAAGAACATACTCACTTCAAAGGAACAGTTAATAACAAAAATACTGTCTATTGAAAACTCAGATTAACAATAATGAATTGACTGGTGATCCATTCTCGAATTTTTCATAATCCGAAATAGCAGCAAGTTCAATCAACTGACGAGGGTGATTATGGAACAGTATAAATAAATAAATGGATAATGTCGGATGAATGGGAATAGGGATGTGAAATAGGATTATCAACAAAGGATTATAATATTTTGTCAAAACTAGAAAAAATACAGCTATTTGTTTCAGGCCTACCCTGAATTGTTTCAGGCCTAACAAAACAGGGAATTGCTATGATGCGCAATTCAATGAGGAATCCTATTTATTACTGTGATAACATGGAGAATGGACGTCATGCCAAATAATCATTACAATGATGAAATACAATACAAACTGATGTTAATGGAACTCTGTAATACTATGTCAATATTAATATTATTGTTCAGCCGTTGAATGCTGGCCTATACTAATACTATCATTAAAGGTATGACCTAAAAGCTATTTCATGTTCCTTGAGCTAGAAAAACACTTTTTTCTTCAAATATTCAAATCTGTAACTGCTCTATATCGTATTTATCTCATATTTTAGAATCGAATGACTCAGTGTTATTTTGTCAGACTAGAGAATCAATTATCAATTATATTTTTGAATATGCCCTACATTTGCAAATACTGTATGTAGCCAATAATGCATGCATTCTTCTCATTTGTGAGCATTAACCATTGCGAGGAAACAATGTAGTATGCATAATTCAATAGGCTTTTGCTACACGTAGCCTATATTGACAGGCTGTCCTCCCACTCAGAACAACTCTACCTCTGCCATGCACTGCACTAGGCATTTTTTGCTCTTACAAAAACGGTGCGCTCGTATTTAATGAAATTTATTTTTATATGGTGCTGTTACCACGAGATCACGTATAGTCATTGTATCGACTTTCTTTCGACGTCAATAAAAATCACATTTAATTGAAAACTCTGCGCTGACATGCTATCTATTTGCATATTCAAATGTGCTCCTCATTCACTGAGTCGAAGTGGGGATTGTCGATGTTTCAGGTCTCATGAAAAAGTCCACCCACGGCCAGCAAAACTCGAATTCGGAGATGCAGTCGGCTACTTCACTGATGAAGAATTGACACGCATCAGAGCTCCGAACACAGAAGCTCAATCTGCCTGTTACTTTGACTAGGATTTTAAGTATACTGTTATGTCGAAAAGTATTTTTTTGTCGAAAAGCTCTCTGGCTCTTTCATTACAACAAATCGTATACAAATAGGCTACAAGTTTTGCCTGAAATTGTTGGTTAGAATGTTTGATTCACCAGTTCTGTAGAATTTTATTGAGTATCATTTTGAAATTGTGATTCAGTTTTTCACAAAGCATAAATCAATAAAAAATAAGTTGATAAGTTGGACGCTAATTATTGCTCGTAAGATTAGAATTAGAGATATTTGTTATTATATACAGAATGTTTACGAACTCCCTACCAATACTCTAGGCCTCTAGGGCATTGTTCCAAGCTAACAAACGTATCTAAATATCATATTTAAATTATTGTCCGGAAGTCCTAAGTTACTCACACAGGGGCCATTTTGCATTTTTCACTTATTATTTTTCCAAATAATGATTGAACATACGAAACAACTAGACTAAGCTACAAAAAATTACTATAATTTTTCAAATTCATAGAACAAATTGTCGGCTATTTAAAATTGTGTTTCTTAAATAACTCAGAAACCGTTGGTTTTACAAAAACTTTTAAATAATTCTTAATAAATTTAATTACCTATTGATTGGTACCTGACGCTTTGAGATTGGACCAATATTGACTGAGATATGGCAGCTTTAGTGATAGGACACAGCTGGGGGTTAGTTGCAGTGCATGCCAAGGCATGCGGCTAAAGTCTGCCACAACAATCCGTCAGCTTTGCATGTCATTTGTACGCTAACCTATTTTAGATTATTTCAAACAATAATTAATGTTACATAATTATTGTTACACTAGCAGGAACCCGTGCTTCGCAAGGATCTATTTTCAAACTTGATAATCTAAAAACTTGACGTAATGAATTTTTAAAGAATTGAAAATAGGCCTATAACCATCCTTGGTTAATTAAGAATCTAGCCTACATGCAAAATTTCAAGTTAATTAGTCCAGTAGTTCAGACGTGATGATGCGTCAAATAAAATTTTCCTATCCCGTACGTGTATAAGCCAACTCTTTATTTTATTATAGATATGGTTAACGACTGCAAGAGATAGGAGTGTGGAACAGAATAGTTGTGAAACTATGATAGCGCCAGAAGTGTCTCAAACACCATAGTAGGTACTACATGAACTTTTTGAAAGTGATTTGAAAAAAAATGTTAAAACAAAAGAACTGAAAGCTGTAAACCTTATAATTCCACCTCCATTTAGAGAGGCTTTTGTTTGAGCCGAATGAAATCTTCTATCTCCTATATATATATTTATAAAAATGAATGTCTGTTTGTGTGTTTGTTCCCTATGACTTGAAAAATATTTGACATAACGGCATGAAACTTTGGGAATATTTTGTGTGAATATTGGGGATGGTTTCTGACCAGAAACTTTGATAGGGTGGCTTATAATGATTATTTATTAACCCATTTTTTACAGACCTATGTTTTCGAAATTGTCGGCCTAGCGGCTACCGAAGAACGGAAAGATGGTCATGATACAAGATCATATAAGGATAATATGATTTAGCATCTAAAGTTACCAGCTGTAATAAACACGTCACCCTATGATAAATTGTGTAGGCTACTAGTATTACAACGGTAGTTTGGAGTTGAAGTATACTTGATTGGTACCAGCTGTAGATAATGGTTCCTTAGAAGACCTATACAAATAATATTCACTCCCCTATCATTAAGTAACCGGAAAATGTTGAAAAAAACTAATTCACCTGATGGAAAAGAGTTGTTCATATTGCATTCATCAATGGCAGAATAATTTCCATTTTTTTAAATTTAGCTTAGCTTATATTCATCCTAAAATGGAAGATGGATAGAATATTTAATTCTGTGTGATTCATCGTACATCGCATATTTCCTGGACCATCTATTGACAATCAACAACTATGAAAACATTGAATTCATCTTTGAAACACTGATTTATCCCATCTATTTTTTTTAATTCAACACTTTACTGTTAGATATTACTACCAATTGATTGAGAAGAATATGTTTTCGGAATAATGAATGCTGCATGACTAAGCATATAGGAAGTCCGTATTCAGATGTAAATGAAAATATTGATTGTCAGATAAATTTCATGATTCACCAAATAAAGTAAAGTGTGACATGAGATACATTGACTTTTTGGCGGTACGAAGTTCGCCAGGTAAGCTAGTTGTAAATGAAGCTTTATTATTTATAGTCAACGCTGAAAAAAGACAGGCTCAATCACCAGGAGTACTATAAATTCTATGAAGGACCAGTAAGCCAATAATTTCGAGTAGTTCAATCACTTCCATTATGGACACTGGATACATTATGGACAATCAATACGTATGAAATTTATTAGCTACAAAATGAAAAACTTTGATTGAAGTGTCCCAGATGAATTAATAACCATTTAGATCAAATATAAGAAATTACTCACATCTCTCATTAACTCGTACTTTTTGTTCACAAAATATTAACACAAAAATATAAGTTATATTGAATGAACTCACGTCTATGGTAGCCTACTCTAGTTTGTCTTTTTCTGGCCGTGCTACAAATAAATGTAGGTTTGACATCTTGTTTTTGTAATCTTGTTGTCTATTAAGACATTTTTCAATGTTTTTTTTTTTTTTGTTTGCAATAAAATTTTAATTTGAAAAAAGGATTATCAACAAACTCCTAACCAAAGAAAATCTCTGTGTTCAGTTCTAATCCGAATGTATGAGACTCCATATACAGCTGATAGAAGGCCAAGCATAAGCATACAACAATGGAACAAACACGTGGCAAAAAGCTCGCGCTTTCGATCCACAGAAAATTAACTTCGATCAGCTTTGATAAAATTATTTTAAGCTTTTCAATGATTACAACATATGTTAGAATATCATGTGTCAATTATATCAGTTCCATATGGCATTCACCTTACCATGTTCATAACCTTACTAAATAGGATCCTTTTTCATCCTTTGAAACTCTTAGAGGCAAAATATCTCAAAATCCGTTCTTAGTGTGCGTCTAGCATGTTTGAAGAATATTTGTGCAGAGTTTTAAGTCTGTCGGCCAATTAGCTTGAACTGTAGTGTGATTTTACATGAAAATTTTCAAAAAATTCCCTCTCCTGGACCCCTCTCTGCTCCTGGTCGGATTTTTTCTGCATAGATCTGATTTTTTTTCATAGCTGAACAAACAAGTTCCTCATGACTTTGCTGTGCAATGAGCGGTTTAAAAAGTACAAAATTTTTTGGGGGCCCCAGCTCCCCCAGGGGGGCAAATTTCTGAAAATCCTCTCTTAGTGGATGTTTTGAGGCTATCATAAACAATTGTGCAAAATTTCAAGTTTATAGGCTCAGTAGTTTGGGCTGTGGTGTGATTTTAGTCTGTCGGGGCTTAGCCTTTTATAGATATAGAGATTATTAATGTCTGTTGATTCTCTCCCAATCATTAATTTGATGTTATGATTAAGGAATGTAATAAATGTAAATGTAAATGTAAATATAATCGGTGTCCTATCACAAAACCTGCCATATCTAGTTATATATCTTATCGATAATATTTTAGTATCGACTTCACCTCATCGCTAGTATAAAAATTGGATTTGAGCCTTTGAGCTAAAGATATTCATGTTGACAAAATCCTGATTATAAAGGGAATTGTTGATTGTTTTGCAAGGAATCATGAATGACAAACGTAGGCTGTTGTCAAAACATGGAGAGCTTTGAAAATCTCAGAGAATTTCTCTAGGTATGAAGAATGGCCTACAGCTTGAACTTTTTCCATGTTTGAACGTTTTAAATGAATGCTGAGATGAATGCTCCCCTGTCATTGTCGAACTTTCACCTTGACGAAGTCCAAATTTGATTCATAGCTCATGAAACTCATATCTTGGTGAAGTTCCAACACATGAACTTCCTAACATCTGTGATCGACCTATCCTTGGAGGTGAGAGTGACTCCCCCAGGAAAAGCTTTACACATCATATTTACATATTACTAACATGAAAATAGGAACTGAATTTCAACTCAAATTGAAACTTTAGAACTTGAAAACAATTATTGGAAAACTGAGAAGATATTGTGTGTAAAATGAACCTGTAGATTCAAGAACGGAGATGATAAATTCACGGAATCACATGATATTATTTAGTATTCAACAGTGATAAATTAGCCTTTCCAGCTTGATTTTCTTTACGAGTACTTCGACTACTGAATCATCTAATTACATAAAATTTTCTCCTAGACAAGCTGTCTGACCTGGAAAGCTTGAGAATCTGTACATCGATAGATTAAACAGTGCATTTATGTTAATTACATAGAAGCTGAATCAAATCTGATAAAAGAATGTTAGAAGCGGTGGCTTGATAATTGGATTCTTCGATCTGACTACCAGTTCCGCCTCTGCTACCCGACACTTTTGATGGGAAAGTTCTAAGAAACAAGAAGTTGTAATGAAATATCATCAACTGGTCAAGAATATCACAGTGAGAAACTCCCAGTCTGAAGATTAAGTACAGGATGCCAAGTTTCGTCTGATGAATCAGAGTAGAGAAGAAAGTAAGATTGTTTGAGATGGTGACTCAAAATGAGACGTATTTCGAATGAAATTTGTTAAACCTGTTGCAATTTCTTCAATTGCAATCTAATCTTGAAAGTTCAATGAGTAATAGCTATCGAGAGTGAACCATGATTTTCATTTTCAGTGACTATGTAAAATCAGATGTATGCAATATGCTCTGTATCAATATACTCATCCATATAGTTCTATAAATTTAAAATAAAAATAATAATTATATTCGTGTTTATTTAAAAAATAGGAAGAAGCATTGCAGGAAAGCAAGATCCTCACTTTTTCATGTAGAACCAACTCCAGTTAGAGGTTGACTTGAAATTCTTGAACATTTTTCAAACGGTCCTTTTATTCCTGAAGATCAAATTAACAACAATCTATGAAATTATATCTTGCTGAAGTCTTATTTATTTTCTGATAAAAGTGCATTTTTCGACTCTATCGACTCTATGAATGCAGAATGAAGCATAGTCTGATAGAAAGATTGATATCATTTTGAAAAAAAAACACAGATTTTCCAACAAAAAAGTATACAGGATGCAAAAAATGAACGTGTATGTAAAGTAGTGACTCGCGATGAGTCACTCAACCCGGAAACTCACAAAAACTCGATAGGCCGTACTAAAAACCCGGAGACTATTCCGGACTGATTGATCTCTGACAAATTGACTATGGATAAGAATTCCAACGAATAAAGCATTGACAAATGAGCGGCGGCCGAACTTTGATGACATGAAACTCATTTTGCAACCTCGCCAAACCACTTCGCTGCATTCATTGGCGAGCGAGAACAATGGTAATGGGAGTTGAATGGAATTTCATTTCCAATCAAGCATAGGAGGAAAGAGAAGAAACTCATTCTCAAGAAAGAGCAACAAAAGGAATGAAAATGGAGATTGTATCAGGAGAAATTGAGAAGAGAACGCAATAAGAGAGAGGAAGAAACAGGAAAAAGAACAGGGGGAAAAATTGACAAGGAGGAAAATGAAGATGATGATGATGATGATGATGATGAAGAAGAAGAATATGAAGAAGAAAAATGAGGAACAGTGGTGAAAGACAAAGCAAAAATTACAACGTAATGGGCAAAAACAACGCCGATCAACACAATGATGTTTATAGGGTTGATGGGCAGGAATACTGTAGTAATGGAAGTAATAAAAGACTCGTTTGTGACAGAGCAGCAGCAACAAAGGTTGAAGATGATGTGGAATGTGACAAAGGCTTGTGTGTTGGTCTGTCCAGTGCGCGGCAAATCTGAATGAAACCTGTATGACGCGACGGGAATACAAATGGAAGCGGCTGCAACGGTAGCGGCCAAGTCTGGAGTCTTGGTCAGCAGCAGCAGCAGCAGCGACGGCGGCCTATATCGACCCAATGCCATCCAATTCGCATCACGTTCCGCCTGAAATTGCAGTGCGGTTCCCACACACTGCTCTGCTGCCATACTTTAACAGTCTCCACCTTGGACCTAACCCTTCTAGTTCTACCACTACTAGTCCGAATTCATCACTCTTATTATTCAAATTTTACCATTGATTTTCCTTTTTTTCCTTGACTAATCAGGATATAATACTAATTTATTTCATTCAATTCCATAAGATTGACCCATCACGATACTCTTCTTGACTTCTGATGTTTTAAAAAATTATCAGTACAGTATTATGAAAAAAGTCAATTTATTATGTCAACGATGCTTCACGCAATTCACTTGCAATCCGTTTCCCATTCTCATAACTATATTTTAGGGCTGTTTTGTACAACTGTTTTTTGACAATTCATTTCCATCATATTTATCTTCAAATTCTTGTTTTCTTCACTCTCCTTCCTCATTGCTTACCTTTTCTCCAGTCTTATCTTTCGTCACTTGCATTCTTTCAATCTCATTTCCAGGTAAACAGTTTTCTTCATCAGTCTTCTTTTTTTCCAGAAAGGAGAACAGTGAAAATTAGATAACCAGCTGAGAACAGCTCAGAGAAACGGTGAGAATGTTTCAACCAATTAAATTACAATGATTGAAGATCTTGGAGTTATTGAGTGTTAATGAACATTGAAACATCTTTGATCGGGTTATTTTGCAATTTCTTGATTCCAACCATGAACAATCATCGGATAAGGAGATGTTGATATTATAGGGAAATGAATATAATTGATGATAAATGGAGAACATGATCATTGCATTTCAACAATTCATTCCAAACAATCTTTCATATAATCCAACCAGTGATCGTTACAACAATTGGATTATATAAATGTGCACCATCCTCATTCATTACAACGATCTGGTTCTTGGAATACAAGAGCAATGTGGGCAATGCAACCTATTTGGAATGAGTTAACTGGACGTCACTTCCAGGAAAAACGGAAAAAAGTATAAGCTTTTCCAGTTTGCCCAAATTGGTCAAATTGCCCAGTTTGGCCTGGGGAGCTACAAATTGCCCAGTTTGGCCTGGGGAGCTACAAATTTCTGCCACATCGATCCTATCTTCAATGTTCAGAAGCTAATTTTGAGGATAATAGGACGCAAACATCCACTCTTCCCTTCAGTACTACTATACTCGGAGCTCCGGCATCCTCAGCATAACACAGATTTACATTCACAGACTTCTAACATTCACCAGAAAGAACCCTCAATTCTTCATCAATTTGAATCATCCGCAAGGAACACGCAGAAGAAACATGAACTTGGCAATTCCCAGGATAACAACATCAGCTGCTCAGGTCAGCCATATATTTAGGACCAAACATTTTCAATAAACTGCCAATAGCTATTAAAAAACAGTTCCAATCAATTCATTCAAATCGAAAACAAAAAACTGGCTCCTGTCCAATAGAATCAAACATGGAGAACAATTAGTTCTATGAAAAAAATTTTCCATACTGTTTCATTCTTATTTTTTTCATATCAATGATTTTTTTCCCATTAGTATTATAAATGTTTTTTATGGTAAATGTTTATAACATCTCTACATCTTAGGTTATCAATTTTCTTTTTTAAATTTGTGCATATAAATGTGGTTTTCATGAACTTCTATGACTCGCAAGATGTATCTTTATTGGAATTTTTTACTTTTGGCATAAAATCTTAAACAATAGCAGAATTAGTTGCATCCCGACACATATTCATATAAATAGTGGGGGCCACATTTTCTGAGATCAGTAAATAATCAACCAATTGTTTCAATACTTTGTAAATAATTGTAGCTTATATGCTTTTTGTAATCATGTCTATAATTTGAATAAACTCCTCTGGTCGTGTTGTACTCTCGACCAGAGACATTATTATTATTATCATCATTATCTTCCATTCTCCTTTTTTTCATTATAACTATTAAAACTCCAGAAACTTTCAGAACAATAATTCAAATAGCATTGTTGCATCAAATTCGATTCTTGGAGTCTCTTGATTACAAAATTAAACTTCCTACACATTTTTAATGAGCACAGCTCTTTCATGGATGTACAGTTCCATCTGTTTATCTATTTTAACTTCAAGAATAGAAGAGAACTGATGAATCGAGTATCTGAATCCATCTCTAATGTAAATAAACAAGGTTTTTCTCCAACAATTTATTATATGCTCTACAGAAGATGCTTGAATATCATCAAAAGTAATTATTTCAAGTCATAATCTTCTCATCCATGGAGCCCTGCAATCCTGTAAGATACCAGGGTATCTCAACAATTCCAGAAAATCACAGTCCACAAGTAATGATCACAATCCCAGATCAACTTGTCTTTGTTACAATATTCAGGATTGGAGCAATATTAATAATAGCAAGTTTAATGAGAGAGGCAAAATATAAATACTTTTTTATACAACAAATATTTCAGTATTACTATTACAATCATTGTAAATATATCCATGTCACTTTCCACCGGATTTTGGATTGAAAGTAATTTTTGATTGTGTTTTTATATTAAAAATAAATTACGTTCAGCAAAGTTGATTTTACGTTCTGCAACATAACCGCAATCATAATTATTCAATATGATGTGAATTTGAGTTAATTCAAATAATTGTAAAATTTTCAACATCGATAGCTGTCAAGATGAGGAGTGTTCAAAGATTGGACAAGACTCATCAAGAGTCAATTAATGCAGCCGTCAGTGTGTTTGCAGCCTGGTTGTTTTGTGATGTGGACAACCGACAGAAGGACCACGTGGTCAGATCAGCTGACAGAGTACACCGCAGCCCTGCAAAGGGTCAATGCAGATTAGCCCAACCTCGACCTCACAAATCACTGCAAGCCAGAGCCAGACAAAGGGCAAACGACCTATCCCAACGTCACCGGTCCACACATTCACTTGCTCAACAGTCGAAATGCTAGCATAACTACAGAAATCAACGGCTCAGATTTTCAGAGTGATTTATATTTCACCAGTACAATATAAAATTCTCAGTGCAACCTGAATGGAACACTATTCTATACTATTTCCACATAAACTTCAATTATTAATTATTATTTCAATGAGTATAATCATGAACTCATATTATATATGATTATGTACTCATAATTGATTACAACTTCACTCGAACACTACTACTTCAAAACATTTCCACATAAACTTCAATTTAACCCTAGAGAGGTCGCGCAAGTGAAAATCACATGAGGGGTCGCGCTGGGTGAATTAGACCAGGTGCAGTAATATGTGACAGAGTACGATAAAATTTGAGATTTTATTGTTGGATTTTCTAGTCTTTCTTGTTCACTTACATCTTTCCTCTTTTTAACACTTTCTAAAAGTCTCAAAACTCGCTCCTCTTCCATTTCATTCATGTTTGAGAAGTAAATGTAGCACACACAAGGAGTCGCTTTGAGAAGTAAATGTAGCACACACAAGGAGTCGCGCTGGGTTGATTCGACCCATATGCGGAAAACGCGACAGGTCGCACTGGGTGTATTCGAACAGTACTTGTTGAAAAGCGTGTGTGACAGTGACTGGGACAACGGAAATAAGGCGCCAACTGCATCACTGTCTAGTGGGAGAGTACATTTGAAGGTACTTAGGAGGGGAGATGCATACTTTTCATGAGTGCAAAGAAATGACCTTGATCAGTAATGACTGGGTGCAAAAGACCAGGCGCGACCCCTCCCGGGTTTTTCATTTCAATACCTCCTCATTTCTCTCGATACATTGAACCTGCATCAGATTTCTCCAATTTCTCCGACATAAACTCCAACTTTCTAGACTTGAGATGGTTATAATAATAACTACCCTAACTTATAATAATTTAAGTTGAATAATAATTGGGAGTGAACTTAATTTGATTGCTTTATATCGCATTTAAAAATTTGGATCCCTAAACTAGTCACGCATGTACTTCAACTTTCTATGATTCAATTATTTGTATCAAATTGAAACCCACCATTTTTCAAGTACGGATGAATAGGCTACATCCGTACTTGAAAATTTTAAGGAAAGCTCTAGTGGCTTAATCAATAATTACGTAGAGATGTTAGAGTTTTTTAACTATGACAATGTCATAGACACCTCTAATACAAGAGTTATGATATTACCCGGCCTACGATATTGCAACATCGCAGTATAGGCCTAGAATCTGATACATGATTGGTGGAAAATATTTAAAAAAATACCATTTGATCTTTTTCACCAATCATGTATTGGATTCTAGGCCTACACTGCGACGTTGCAATATCGTAGGCCGGGGCCTTCTATTAGATGTGGCTATGACAATGTACATTAGAGGTTTTATGTTTCAAGTAATGTTGCAAAGATTCTTAGAGGAGGAGGTTAATTTACTACCGTTGATTAACAAAAAAAAAAAATTTAGGGAGTTACAAGATAATAGAGCAATATTAAAATATATGACAATGGAAATTCAAGAAACGAGAATACTTAAAGAAAAATCAAAATTCTGAATTCAAATTCTAGGTGGATTCTAGCTCCATCTCACATTGAAATTGCATAATTAGATTGCAGAAGCCAAGAAACCTTCATTAATACAATAATAATGATAATAATAATAATGTAATATCATTCACACGTCATAATATTATTCGGTCATTCATATATCCTTTATACAGTCACAAACTATCCAGAAAAATCCAACTATCTTTTATCATCATTGAAGAAGTGCACATTCGAATAACCTTCGAACACAAGAAACTGTGATTTTGCACACTAATAAGATAATTTTCTAAGTGCATTCTATTATGAGAAACTAATAATGCATTTAGGCTATAAATCCTATTAAACTCAGGGAAATACGCGATAATTGAGATGCAATCAGGACTTAATTTCGATAAAACTAACCAAACTTGTGTGTTTAGTTGTTTTAAAACTGCCAACATAAGGTTAGCCTATAATCAGGAATAAACCATGCTTATTACATAAGTTTTCTGCAATCATACTATCGCAAGTACAGTTCATGACATGTTAACATTCAATTCAACCAGCATGCAAATTGCCATGTAAAGTTCAAATGCAAATAGTGCTGGTAGTTTGTATACCTGTAACAAGGAGTCATTACTTGATACGAAGCTAGTGGGAAGGCCCATTATCTTATGATATTCAGCAACATCAACCACTATCATCATTAAAATTCCCATTCCTGAAAGGCCATATTATCATACTCCATGGTAAAATTAAATAGTAATCAGGGTATGGGAAGAAAGTGGCATTTGTTCGAAAATCTGTCTCATGATTATTGGTCAAACTTAGAACTTTTCTTTCAATATTTCGTAGTGAACTAATAGAGGTTTTTAAATAAGTGTTTTGAAAAAAGTAACGTTGAATAAGCTACTTGCTCATCTTATGGCATTGTGTGAGGAACATTTCAATGGGGCCAATGATTATGCGAGTTTTGTACCCTTTCGATGAATAATCGTTGTCAATTATGATTCCTACATCAATTATGTTCTCTCTCTACAGCGATGACATCGCAAAATGCATAAAACACTGCAAATTTCATCTGTATGCTGATGACCTTCAGATCTATAAACATTTTTCTGCAGGTGAGTCTGATGCATGTGTCGAGAGGATGAATTCTGACATTGATGCTATTAGTGGCTGGGCATATAATCATGCATTGAGATTGGATGAAGGTAAGACACAGTGTATCATTGTGACCCATAACCGATTCAGAGCTCAGGATGTTCCAAGGTTGAGGTTGAATGGCATTGAGTTGGAGTATTCTGAGAGTGTTAAAAACCTTGGTCTTGTAATCTTTAAAACACTCTCATGGCTCAATCAGGTTGAGATTGTTTGTAAGAGGGTGTTTGCTTGCATCCATAGCTTGAAACGATTTGACTTGTTTCTTTCACTCAACATCAAAATCATGCTGGTCAAGTCAAGACTCTTGTGCTGCATCACTTCAGCTACTGCGACACTGTCATGAACGACATGACTGTTGAGCTCTCTAACCGACTGCAGCCTACACAGAACTATTGTATTCGATTTATTTTCAATGCTAGACGATTTGATCATGTTACACCTTTATATGTACCTGTATATGATAGCTATCTCTCCTAAAATTGAATGATCTTCGTACTTTGCACATATTGACTCTGCTTCACTTAATAATCAAAACCAAATCTCCATCTTATCTGTCTGAGAGCTTCAGATTCCTGTCTGAGATCAGTGAACGTGCAACAAGGCATGGCATGGCAACCTGCTGCTAGCTTTTCCCATTCATAGAACGACGACTTTTGAGAGATCATTTACTGTCACGGGTTGTAGGCTGTGGAATAAGGTCCAGGCCATTGATGGGCGTGCTCGCTTTGGGGTGGAGGTCAAGCGGATTTTGTTGGCGGGTCAGCGGGGGTAGCGTGTGGTTGGCGCTTGGAACTGGTCTGGTGGGCTGTGTGAATGTTGTGTGAATGATTATATCAAAAATTCCTTTTTTTACTATTGTTTGTTTTTTCACTACTGTTTCTTGAATCATATAATTGATTTTTCAGTCTAAATGCAGATTGACTGTTTTGTTCCAACTATGTTTCTATTTTGTAGCGATATTATTTAATGTATTTTTATTTATATATTAAGTTACACTGTATTTTTTATTCAATTGCATTTGTTAGGTTGAGTGGTAGAGAGGACTTGAAAGTCCTAACTCCACCTCATAAAGAATTTTTTCATTTCATTCCACCCGTCACCAGAGAAAACTTCTCTACTGATGTATTCTGTGCCCTCATTATAAAAACAGTTTTCCTTGTATTTTCTATAAAAAAAGTATTTTTATTGTGCTGAATTGAATAGTGACTAAAAATAGTTGATCAACTACGTTTCTGCTTCTGAGATTTCTTATTGTTCAGTATTATCATCGACATCATTTAAAAAAAATCATTTATTATAATATTGATTCTGACCAGTGAAATTAATAATTATTAATATGTCAAACGAGAAAAATATAAAAATAACACATTTCTATGATATCTTTTTTGGGATCTGGCTATTTACTTTTTTTACATATAATTTACGGCTCACCATTTCCTGATCAGAAATTAAGAATGTGGAAATCACAGATCTCTGTAAATTGGCAATCAATAGAGAAGTGAATATATAGTGATTTATACAATTTTCTATTGGGACTATTTCTCAGCTTCTACAAGAAACATTATGCATTAGACTTGAATAGTTGGCTAGCTGTTTATCTCATTGCATCCTTTTCACACCTCACCATGGGGCCTGTTTTGTTGTATTTAAGAGAAAGATGTATTTTTATTTTTATTGTGGGTCTGTGTTGAATCAAACTAGAAGGGTTAATACATAATGTTCTGTTCTTGAGATCCTAATTGTTCAGCAAATAGTGAACTGTGATAAAACGAAACTTTAATAAAACGGAAATAAATTGCACCGCTATCCAACAATACTTTTAATAAGAGATAAACAACAAGCTGATAGACCCAAGAAAGTTGGTCTGTAACACTCACCCAGATTTCAGGCCTAGGAAAGTAAATCATCCATACAGCCAGATAAGGATGAATTCAAAGTTCAAAAGCAGTGCAGATTGAATTAGCAAAGTCACTCCTTCATCTCCCGATTTCAACCTTCTCCTAAAACACCTCCTCTATAAGTCGTCGAACTTTAATGGGCTGTTGAATTTATTATAACTCTTCTTAAGACCGAGTTGCTGAAGGTAAGTGAAAGACACAGCTATGCCAAGGAGGATAAGAAAAGGCGGTAGGGCGAGGGTGGTAAAAGGGCGTCGAAGGGTGAATCAAGAAGAGGAAAGAAACTGGAGGCGAAATAGAGTGAGATGCAACGTTGAGCTTTTGGATGAGATGATGATGAAAGCACCCATTTATGTTACAACTTAGTGAATTATCACGTCTTGTATAATCGGCTTAGCGTGGCATTCACCAAGAGAGGTTTCAAGGGAGAGATTTTCAAGGGTGATAGTGAATTAACAGAGGCTGTATTTCAATATATAAATTTATTGGATGTTGACAAAAACTCACGAATTCATCATTAAAAATTAAAAGTTAATCATGGTTATAAAGAAGACCATGTTGATCGAGAAAACACCGAAAACTGGGCGGAATAAATAATAGATTTTTATTTATGTATGTTAAGTATAAAAAATTAAAATTTTCAAACTACTAAGCTGACAGAAAATACAACGGGATATACTGTATAATAATCGTATTGTATTGTTATTTACTTGGAGGTATTGAATTTATTCACCCAAATTATTTTTCCTTACCAAAATTACAACACTGTTCACTGTTGTGGAGTGAGTGACTGGGTTGGTCGGGTTGGTCCTCCCTAAATTGAAAATCCAAACAGGCTTGCAGCCGCGAAATGGGCGGGATAAATCTACTGCTTTTCTTTCTCATTTTAGCCTCTGATCATTTACAAACCAAACATAGTAATTAGAATCTATAATGAACAGCTTATCTTCCACTAATAGAATTTTGGGAACCGGTTATCACTAGTGCACATCACTAGATAGCAGACCCAAAAAAAAGGAAAATTAATAACAAAACACTAATTGTGACGAAATTCACGATTTACATTATCGGAATGCCTATTATCTTTCATAATCTCCTGTAATCATCTCACATAAGCAGTTCTACCACTCATGAATAAGTGTTAGTTAAAAAACGCATAGTGATAAATTATC
This sequence comes from Nilaparvata lugens, assembly GCF_014356525.2. NCBI lineage: Eukaryota > Metazoa > Arthropoda > Insecta > Hemiptera > Delphacidae > Nilaparvata > Nilaparvata lugens. Next base: position 22,843,450 of record NC_052507.1, read on the forward strand.
AGATAAGAGATATTCGAAATTATTCTCTGAGGCTAAACATTTGAGAAGGCTCTAGGAAGTGCCTAATCATTTTTCAACTTTGTCCCTAGCTTGTTGTAAGTCTATGCTAATCGCAACCATTCTTTTGGAGATTACTTATTAGTTATATCAGGCTAAATGATGGCAGTCCAAACAGAAGTAACGTCATCTCATCCATGCCTCAGGGTTTTGCAGCGTAATCATCTTGATTACTCTGTGGTTTAATGATAATCATACTCACTATATTACTGTTTATGGCTGTTTTTGGTAGAGGGATGCATACTTTGAGTTGGCCGCAGACACACACCTTGACACAAAAAATACAACATCCACAACAATGTTCCTTATGAATCAAATTAAACTTTGTTATCCATCAGAACAAACTTGATTTTTTCTTCCGTCATGAATTCTTCATTCATGGAAGTATCATCAAATGTGTTTTACTATCATAGAGATTAATGAGGTGGTGGAGAAGTTGTCAACAGAAAATAATAAAAATTTATCATTTTCTCATCATCAAAGAATCTACCAATAATGCATTATTATCGGAATAATGGGAAAAGAGTTCTAGAAAAAATGATATTATTTCAAAACAATGATAAATAATTATCTAAAAAATGTTTGATTGATTTAAAATAGTTTTTTACTCAAACACATAGTTTGAAAATTAGAATTTCAAAATGATTTTTAGTGCAATCAGTAATCAATGATATTATTGAATAGGTACAAGAGTAAGAACTGATAATCATCAGTGAGCAAAAACATAATCAACAATATCCAATATCGTATTCAATTGATAGCAAGATCCTCTCAGATTGTCTGATTCATGGAGCAAATTTTGATCGCTGGTTTCTAATCCTATTGGCAGCAAGTGATGACTGGTTCCTTTATGGTATTCCTGCTTCAGACTCTGCATAATGTTTGTGAAACTACGTACTAGACAATAAATAGGTAATGATATTACAATTTAGGTTTCAAATTAGTGTAAAGAAAATATAAACTAGAATTGTAGAGGCTTATAAAAAATAACTCTCATCCTACAGAAAATCCACATTCTTGTGGTAGAAGATAAAGATATCATTTATCAGTGTAATTCAAATAATTCAACCAGCATGAACAAGATTCCATGAAGATTCCAACAAGTTGGAATAAAACTGACGATCAGGGCAGTCACAATCGTGATTGATTGAGATTGACTGCTACTGCGTTCGGTCTGTCGGGAGGCCGGATTAGAGGTCGTCCCGGTCACAATCAGCGTTATCGCCTTTGCCGCTTTAATTAGACAAAAGTTCCACCTCAAACGCCCAGCTCAGAGGAGATCAAATTAAAAGGAAATGTCCTCCTCCTCTTCTCTCTGTGAGTCTCATCGTTGTCAACATCTTCACCCGGCACTCCTTTCTTATTTCTTATCATTAATTTTCTTTCCCACATCTCTTTTCTCCATATTCATTATTATTCATTTTTCAATCTCGATCACTTATCATTTGAATCTACTTGCTCTTTTCATTTATTTTCATTTTCATTCACCTCTCTCAATCAATGATTCTTCCTATCACCTTCCACATCCACTTCTTTCTTTCAAGTCTTCTTCAATTATCCTCTTCCATTTCTGCCTACAGCCTATGATAAGGGTGAGACGGAGATTTAGACCCCGCAAAAGATGGATGTGATTTACAGTTTGAAGTAGAAAAAGGCAAATGGGCTAATCCTTGTACGAAGACGAAAAAGACGAACCTTATCATCCTTCTTCATCGCCTCTCTCTCCCATGATTCCTTTGGTCCTTTTGCTCTTTTCCCATTCTTTTGTCTCATCTTCTCTCTTGTCTCTACTTTTTCTTTCACTTCTCATACTCTGAATTCTCCTCCCGTCTTATAATTCAAATATTTATTCTTTCTCTTTTCATTCTTCGAATGATTTCCGTCCCAGAATTCTTCTCATTGTGATTTTTCCCTCTACCTCAAACTCAAAATCTTCCTCACTGTCTTCTTCTTCTTCTTCTCTTCTTCTTCTTCTTCTTCTCCTTCTTCTTCTTCTTCTTCTTCTTCTTCTTCTTCTTCTTCTTCTTCTTCTTCTCTATCTCCTTCTTCATCTACATCTTGTACTCGGACATAGAACCATTGACTATTGGTAGTTGTATTTCTGTAGCGAAATGTTTGTGAAGAATTAAGAGGTGGAGGAAGAGGAGGAGTTACAGAAGACGATAAAGAAAACACGGGTGGAAGACACGGATAGTCAGCCAGACTAGGTGGAAGAAAGAGAAGAACAACACTGTAAACAAGTTTAAACAAACTGAGCTTCGATCTGAGTTTCGTAAACTTTCTAATTCGCGCAGCAAAGCTATAGGGTGTTAACAACTTTGCAACTTAGACCGAAGAGCAGATGCGAATCATCATCCATCAATTCGCGTGTGAATTCAAATGTTTCAAGTTATAATTAATCATTCAAGAAGAATGGCTGTCTCTCACTCACTCGTATTAGCTTGACTAGAGGCTCGCACTCACACCACTGCTAGCAGGCCTAATCACACAGCAATAGCTCAACTTCTGCTGAGGTCCCCTCTGCGATTCGAACACCATCGCAAGCTGATTGCGATGATTCGGTTGAATAGGTTATCAAAAAAGTGTTGAGTTGAATACAATGACGGATTTTAAAAAAACTATGAAAAACATCCAAACAATACTATTTACACAGTAGAAGCATTGATAAAGCATACGTTATTATGCTAGGTGGAAGTGATTGTACCATCTATTAAAGATTCGAAACAGGGAAGAATTTTACTGAAAATTTCAGAGAATAAGATCTAGGTTATATTAATGGATAAATATATAAAAATGTATCTCGTATGAAAGTTATAGATGTAATTTATTCCGAAATAGGTGAATTCGATAAATATAGCGACCACATTTTATATGAACCATGGCTAGCCGGATTCAAAGTACATACACACTCACCTATTCCACTTGAATGCAATGTGTATGGCAGATTCACCATAGATTCATTGGTCATGTTGATGATTGGAAGGAAATGGAATAGCGCCAAGATCGGTGGTTAAACCGTGATCGACGAATTATTGTCGTAACTGAAGCCAGAATCGAGCACAATTCGAAATTGACGTGCGGTAATTAATTGCTCCTGACAAAGATTAAATAATATAGAAGTGAGCATCGGACATTGAGGTGGCAAAAGAGAAGAGAAAGAGCGTGAGATTGATTGGTAGAGGAAAAGAGAGAGAGGTCAGAAAGAGGGATGAGGATTGTGCCTTCCACACAATAAAATATCATCCTGTGTTTTTCAGCTGTCAACCGCACTAACACATGATCTCTCTGGAACCAACCAGCGTTTCTCTCTGCTGCCATTATCAACCATATGCCAACTAAAATAATTGCACTAAATCTTTCTTTAGAGAATTCATGGCTAATCTGTGGCTATTTATTGTCACTCGCTTGCCTGCAAGTCTTCAATGTAATGGATAAATACTAATCTCCAGAAAACGAGAATCTTTCGTCATCCATACAATGTTTTTCTGGATGGTTGAAATTCCTATTATCAAATTGGAACATAGAATATTGATCCAAGGATTGAGTGGCCTGCTCAATCAACGAGAAACCAGATATTTTCATTCAGAATCTTAGAGTATAAAACAGCGTTTTACACCACGGATTCGTGTGGTCTCTGGTCAAAGAGTTTATCAGCATTGACAATGGTGTAACAACCGAAACCGGTCTTTCAAATTTTTATAAAATCTGTGGTTTTTGACAATTTATTAGTCTTTCTATTTAATATGAATAATTACCACAATATTAACTTCTCACCACACAAAAAGTCAAATAAAGGACTAGGAGGATTAGAACTGTGCGATTGAGGATAATCAATTGCAGAATAGTGTGACCTGGAATTTGTAGATTAATGGAAAGTGTCTTGTCAGGAGATATTTTCTTGAATCAGGGAAATATTTCAAAGAATGATAAAGAGATAATTTATTGAACTAAGAATGGAACCATTTTCAAATGCACTTTGTTCATCATTCCCACTCATGATTTCGGATTTTAAACTCAAATAGTTCTTCTTCATTGTCCGAGCGAAGTGAGGTCTAAGGTTCAAGTCGATGGTTTTGCATTTCTCTTTATGTGTATATGTTTATATTTTTGTTTATATTTATGTTCCGCATTTACAGCGGAGCGCAGCAATAGATTTTCATAAAATTTACAGGTATGTTCCTTTTTGAATTTCGCATACATAAGGTTTTTTGAAATTTTGCATTTCAAGGATAATACAAAAGGAAAGGAGTCTCCTTCGAACGCTAATATTAACGTGAAAATCAGACTAGAATTATTCATCATAAATCAGCTGTCGAGTGGATCATAAATTGCATGCAATGACGCATTCAATTTATATCTCAATGTAACTTGGTAAAAAATCAGCTGTCGTGTGGACTATTAATAACAAGCGATGTAGCATGCAATTGATAACTCGAAGAAGCATATCATTTTCTCCCGACTTTTCTCTGCTTTCAACTTGTTAAGCTGGAGATTATTAAAAATAAGTTATTGGGGTATATTTCAAAAAGTATAATACATTTTGTCCAATAGCGTTTTCCATTGAAACTTCGAGGTCAACATTTAAAGTCAAAAATTAAAAACCAGAAGATCCATTAGAGCATTAATGTTATTGTATGAAATTCTAAATAATAATCTATTCATGCCAGATTTCATCAATTTGTAAAATTTCCATGTTCCATGCAATAGACCAAGACTTTATAAGCTATTTCAAATACCGTTTGCAGAACCGCACACCATTTCAATTCCTACCTAAATAGAACAATAGACTAAACTCATTAACTGACCCCCCCCCCATTCTATGATCGCTTCAATACATTCAAATATCTTGTGAAAAATTATTCTACTCAATTGATGATTGAATTATTATTTTTGAGCTCTTCTTACTCTTCATTTTTTCAATCGTTTTCCATTCTTTGTATATTCATATTTTTCATACCCCTTTTTTATACCCCTCCACTAATTTTCCTGAATCTAACTCAAATTATCGTTCTCTACTAATCTTATTAATTATACTGAATCGTTGTGAATATTCAATGAAGTGCGATATTATTTTCTTTTGTTCTCTTTTTTAACTTTGAAATTATAATTATATAACTTTACACCGACACCGACACGTCAGGACATGTCATAATTCACTCTGATGGACAGTATTAGAGGAGGCTGTGGTTTTTAACTGCGCGAGGTTTACTTTTCACAGAACTACTAGTATTTTTCAAGTTTTATGAGTATAATGATGAACTATTTTTTATCTACGGATTCCACAAAGAAATGGCATCAAAATAATAAAATGTTAAATGTAGCACTCTCATAATTATCATCATGTACCGTTATGACAACTTTCAAATGTTCGATTATCATGTATTAAATATTAGATTATCTGCTTAAAAATAATATGAACAAGTAATATGCCTTTAAATGATAAGCAGAAATAGTAGAAATAGCATAAGTAGAAATAACCTCCTGTACTCATGATACATGAGTAGAGAATGGTTAAATAGTCTAGTGACTGGAATAGAATGTATTAAAAATATTCTTGTGGTGCAAATAATTTGAGACAAAAGCTGCGATAACATAAACATATTTTTTATATCTTCGGGGTAAAATCAACATGAGAAAATAATTGTTGAATAAGGTGATAAGAACATTGAGTCGTTCTACAAGAATCAGTCGATTACATAAGTGATTGAACAAGGACATGTCGATGCTATACTGTATATGAAATGGAGTGGAACCTTCTTTATCGAACTGAAAGCAAATATTAATAATAGGCATAGTACTAATCCACACTTGCTTCAACGGCAAATGATGCAGAGGTACAAATTCAAGGTAAACAGGACTTCACTTGGGTCACGATAACTTCTAGTTGAAGGCAGCGGGGTCAATCTATTAGTCACCATAGTAAACTTGCTTTCTTTGTGAGCAAAGCTACTTACAATAATAAATAATTTGCCAGCAACACAAGAGTGGTATCAGTACGAAGCAACCAGATTCCATATCATGAGGATTTGCTTCGTACCCAATTTTCCCTTTTAATAACTATAGTTGAACAATGAAAAAACTTTGTTGAGTATTCTTGATTTTTCAAGTCGGTATCTCAGCGTATGAGGAGAATATACTTTGGAATATTTTTATGAGAATCATAATACAATATAATCTATCCTGGAATGATTATTTGATCTTCTTGAACTGAAACTTCAAGCTCTCTTGCCGCTCATGCATCATAGAAATAAAATAATTCGATTTTAAACCACCAGGACCATGATGTCACTAAACTAATCATGATCTTGAGGACCATGGTGACTTGGAAATCACAGCTGACATCTATGGGAATCTGGAATAATGAATCTCACTTTAACAAGAATTGACTTCTCCTATCACGAAATGCGAATTTCAACTTCTGATCAAGTTACTTTGAGTAACCCACCAGTCGAGAGGTCCATTGACGGCTTGCGTAAATTAAAAATTATATTTAGGTGAGACCTTCCCTTGAGGGACTCGTCAACAAAGAGCCAAATGCATATCATTTTTTTTATTATCACTCAAGACTAAAGTTAAGTAATAGTATATTCAATAAATCCTATTATATTAAGCGAGCAATTTCTGTATTTATATATCTGATTATTTTTATATCTGGTTATTTTTATAACTGGCTATTTTGATATCTGGTTATTTATGTTTAACGGATCTCGAAAACGGCTCTAACAATTTTCACGAAATTTGGATCATAGTAGGTTTATTATATAAAGATTCGATTGCTCTAGGTCTCATCCTAGGGAAAACTCGCTGAACGACATTAAACGGATAATTCATACTTGGCTGAAACAGCTGTGGATAGTAAAAAAGTGAGTATGTGAGAAATCAAAATATCGCATCCCCGGAATTCATAAGATGACGTATAGGAAACTGTGAAATATAAACACGATCATTTTAGAGAATTGTGTTCTGTTTATCAATAAATAAAAATAACGAGTGAAGCTCGGTGCCCCGATATTATAATATAATCGATCAACTTGTACATTATTCCACCTGTTTGATGTACCTCTAAATAACTGCTTTTAACACTTGATTAGAGGAATACAAGGCATTTGACGCTCCATCGTTCATCCTCAGTTCTAATCAAAGTAGAGAAGCATTCTTGGAATAATGATCTCGTGGAAAGAAGAGAAACATCCAAAAAGCTGAATTGTTAGCTTGATGAAATAAATTAAAGCGCTGTTTACAAAGTAAACTACTGAAGAAGTTGGTCTGATCCGATCTTTATAATTTCAAAAACCGTTAACAACTTCACGACCCGTGAATCGGGTTAAATCGAGGGATATTGCCACAGGTATATAAGGAATATATAGATACATTGATGTAGAATAGGTACTTTGATCAGGTGTTGGTCAGAATATCAATGCCGCCAAACTGGTATGAATCGAATGACGCTTATTAATATTCAGCTCAGTCCTCACTACTCAACGTCGTATTTTTAAAGGATCCATCATTCACTCCTGTTATGGTGCTGTGAATGAAGAGTCAGACGACCTGTCAACGCCATAACTAAATTGTATTTGCAGTCTTTGTTCATTCAGAAAGAAATGTTGCAACCTTGTGCGTAAATCATCATCAGTTAACACAATGAACATGAAATTGCGTGCTTTCTTGAACTAAGATAACTAGAATCATTATGATCTTGTACAATTTTATGATATTAACCTGTAGTGTAGGATGAAAACAGTCGTTGAGCATAAACATGAGAGGAATCAAGTTAGATTAATGAGAGAGAATAAAATGTTTATGGTAAGTGTATTGAGACCTGATGGAGTTGGTGAGGAGAAAAATTGATAATCGAACACTATAATAATGGAAAGTCATTAGATGGATGCTTGGATGAAAAAGGATTAAATGACTTTCTCCGTCTCATCTTGTTTCAATAAACCAATAATACTCTGGATTGGAAAACAAATGTTATCAGATTTCTCCAGATGCTTTTGACACAACAGTTACTTCAAATAGCAGCATAGCATAGGCATTACAAGCATTGCCACCCCTGAATACTGGGTATCCAAGATGGGTGTGTAGAGGAAAATGATTTAGGAAAAATGGAACTTTCTAATGCGTCGCATCTGTCATTCACTTTTCACTGGACCGTCATATCATGTTGCCTTGAGCGTAATTTTACTACACTGCACAGAGTCGGGACACTTATTGATTATTTATTCATTCGTTCAGGAATTCGGCTTGCTGAATGTAATCGGACACGAAGAGAATAGTAATTACATTAGAAACTTTTTTCTTATCAAGAAGAAAGTTTCCGTCCATTTTTTGCAAGATCTGATAGAGAACATGCAACACGAACGGAAAAACACTAGATAATTAACAGTGCCAGGTTCCTCTTGCAAAAACACAAACAAAAATACTTTCCTACATAGGTTTTTGATAAGTAAAACATTATTGATCAAGATCAAGTCCACAGTCATTAGCTCTGACAGTCCAGTTCGAATGCAGCTGAAGAACTAGTATATAGTACTACCAATCTATTACCAACATTGAAGAAAAACTTCCATAAATTAACTGCACGTGAATAATATATCCAACCAAAGCGCTCGTGTTCCTCTAACTTATACCCTAGCGATAAATCTTTGATGAATAGTGCTATCAACATGTAAAATTTGCAGGAGAAATTAAGTATGCATCTGAAACTAAATTATTCTTTTAGTGCATATAAACTTCATTATACTAGCTTTAAAACTAATAATAATCGGAACCACAGTAATAAATCAGTTTCTGAGTTAAAAACAGATATGTAATTATTGGGAGGGTGGATATAATTATATATTGAAATTTCATATTCAACAGCTTTTTTCAGAATACGAAACACGAAATTTTCCTGTGAGCTGAAACTTCAACTTCTTATGAATTGAACTGTAGAGGAAATGTTGACTATTCGAATAAGTATTCTTGTCGTAAGAGAGAAGAGTATAAATTTTAAGTTTCCAATCAGAACATCATGTCTATTCTATCACTCATATTCCAATACACTTATTAAACATTGTTGACAGACTGAGACAGAATAATTGAAAAAGTACTACTTTGGATCTCTTGAAGTACGGTATTTGAAATAAGAACTGGTGATCATTGAATACGTTCAGAAGAGACTAGACAGTAGACAAAGATCTACAGAAAGTACAACATCGTTTCCCATCAACGGCATTGGCTCAAGATGAAATCAACAAGCACCTTGGATACAACCGAAGAACATTAACACCCAATAACAGAATACATTAAACATTGAATCCTTGCGAACGCTCCCATGTTTTCTAATCGATGAAAATCGCAAACACCACTTTCTGCACACGAAAAAAGAGAAACAAAACTCTAACACCTATGAAGAATGCAAGACACGCGAAAAAGGCGGACACCGACTTCTGTATGCAAAGATCTGCCGACAGTCTGAATATTTTATCTTGTATTACAAGTTGGAAATGAAACGGTAACTCCTTCAGCGTCTGGCAGCCATCTCCTATTGATATGCTGAACAAATGCAACATTCTAAAGTAGATACCAGTTGTTGAATACCAATCTTGACTCTTGTAGTTAAACGTTTATTTGTGAGAATGGAAAATCTAACTAAGTTGTTCTTACTAAAACTTATATGAGATGAAATTACATAATATAATGAACATAATACAGTATATTATTTCATAGGTGATCTCGGATTCGTAGATTGGTGCACTTTGTTTAAAATGCAGTACGAACTCAATCCAGATCATTAAACTTGATTACTTGATTAAAGAAACCAACATTATAAACAGAACAGATTAATTGAATATTCTTCCAGCATAAATATAATACAGTCAAAGTCTGACATTACCTATCAATAACTCACATTAGTGTTTCATATTTTCACAGTCTATATTTTGCATTTCGAAGTGGGGAGTTTGATTTAATTTTAAATCGTTGATATGATTTCTGAATTATTCAATGTAAAAGCAAATAAATAATGTTCCATCTAAACGCTTTTACTACACAATAATGTACAACTAGCATCCATTTCAATAATATTGACAAAAAAAATCTTCATCTATATCCAACTCCCATGAAAATTGCCGTATGGTGAAACAGAGTAGTGGGGTCATCCCGGCAAGTCTGCTCGTGATCCAGTGGGTGCTGCTACCAGGAAGTAGAGAATTTAAATTAAATTCTATACCCTCTGTCTGCTACCTAGCAAAGAATTCATATTATACTAACAAGTACATGAAAGAAGAATGTTCAGTAAATCACGCCATATGCCTCAGATCGAGACTGTGGGAAGCATTTTTGATAGATTTGCCTTCCAATTTTAAGGACACTTTGATTACCTACTACTCATGTACTAACCTACATGACTTTCAGTGAAGATGAGTCCATGAGATCAAGGAAAAATTTTCATTTCTTGGAATGTCCAATTGAAGAGTTGAATTCATCATTCACAAAAGACAAGTGAAGATATTTAAACTTTCTAGAATTTGAGAAGTCTGAATTGTTTTATTGATGATGAATCCAACCCTTCAAAGTATAATTGAGAAATTACATCAATTTGGGATTTTTCCATGATTCCGTGAGTTGCGAATGGTTAGTGAGCTTCCACGATTGTTAATTATCGGTGTCTCGTAGCAGAAGAGGTCAAATTTGCAAAAAAATTCTAACCTGATGACGCAGATTTTTTTTAGCGAGAAAAGTAACTAACCTCTGGTATAGTCAATTGAGAATATTCTAAATATGATACAGTATTTAGTTATATAAAAATTATTTATTCCCCTGAGTTCTATGAGCGAGGGATAATGACTCAATAATTATTCGTGTTAATCCAAATCTAGAGTAATTATCAAAATAGAACTATCAGGATTATTGTAAGTGTGGCAAGCACGGGATGAAAAGTACATTATTATTTTTAAAATGTTGATATTAGTGACAGCAATCAACGTTTTGAATAAGCTCAATGTTATTATAGCATCAGTTAAATGACAGTACAGCATGTCTTCTATATTACAGCATAAATGAAAAATCAAGTACGGCTCTTTCGGATTAATTCTGCTATAAATGAAACCATTCCAGTTCTCGCAAAACACATGTTACAAGTCAACCAAAGCTCCCTCAAATCGATCATAATCGATCTCAATCATACTCATTGATAACGATCCTCAGCACAGCACCATCCAATTGGTAATCAATTTTGTTGAGAACATTATACGTTCCCAATATGGTGCGAACTACAGGTAGCCGTCTTATCTGCAACGTATAATCAGGATCAATCTCTGAAATGATCCAATATCATGTTCCAAAGTATCATTACCTAAGTACTCAATCGTCAACCGGTAGCATACTATATTATAAATGCTGTCTAGCCCAACTAGATTCCTTTCAAGTTCTTGTTGATGGCTGATCCTATTATTACTCTTCTTATTGATATTAATTGTAAAGCAGAATTATGCTGCTACAAGTCTTTACAAATTTTCTTGAATTATTCACTAGCAGTACCTGGTGAACGTAGGCGCATCGCCCGCGTTGATAATAATTGCGGTACAAAAGGTTGAGGCAGTTTAATAAAATGCCAATGAGCGTTTTGAAAGGAGGCTTGATCAGTGGCATAAGAGTAGCAATTATACTGAATTAATTCATGATGATCATTTTCTGTAACAACTGAATAACATGAGATTAACTGAATGCTCAAGATGTACCAGTACCAATCACTCTTGTATTGAATCAAGAGCAGAAATTGTAGAGTTTTCAGCACATACTTTATTAATATATTCTTATTTTTGTTTCTTTATACATTCAAATATTCAAATAATGTGAAAAAATATATTACTGTATATTTCATTATAGTTCATTCATAAAAACTAGAATTTTAAAGATACAGAAATTTCTAGAATGGGTGAATAAGTTAAGAACTTCAAACTGTTTCGTCTTCCAAAATTTTCACAAGGATTGTTAAAAAAATGTATTAGTTTGAACTTATGATTCTATCAATTTTTCTGCAATTCAGTGAAATCTTTAATAATCTTCAATTTTCAACCATATTTCTCACAACACGAGAGAATACACAATAAATAATTATGCTATTGATAGAAAGAAGAAGGTTTTATTTAGGAAAATATAGAACTTATTTGAATAGCACTCGATGTTAATGATGAATGATGATGACCGAAACCTGTATGTGAGTTCAACAACCACCTCCTAGGTCAACTTGTTAATTTCTTGAATCATTGACAAATAATGTTTTGTTAACAGACAATGAATAATCCTCATTGGAGTCAGTGACAAACTGGCTCTGAACAACATCATAACTTATTGAGTCGAATACTTCAACAAGATAGGAATACTTCACTGGACCACCAGAGTTATGCCGGATCTGTATGATTGAGTGTTCTCTCGCCACATTACTCTTATGGAACAGGAAAACCTGTTGTTTGAATAACCTGACTTCGACGAAACTATGCCAAAGATTTGTTCGTAATTATGTAACCCTCCAAAACCAATCAACCAGACCTTCTTGAGAAAATATCACTGGAAATCGAAACTTCCACAACATTTTCTCTGGATGCATCACTTATCACGAATACAGACATTGGAACGTGTCAGAAACCAATTCCATCAATGGAATTTTGTGTAGGTGACTGCACAGAACAAGATGTACCGTATCTTGGGATGTGTAATTTCCTTGTTATAGCCTTTTACTACGTCGATATGTGCATAGCTAGCTGTTCATCCCAAGGGAAACTGGTTTTGCAAGATTCGCGAACTTGAATTATAAACATCTGCGATTTTATGCTATCACACGGTTCTGTGTCAGGAGGATACGGTGTGTTACTCTTGAAATAGAAGAACTGAACCTGCAAGGAACCTGAAAGGCGAACTGTGCTCTACTAGTAAAAGAAGTGTCTTCGGTAAATAAAATAAACATTTTCAAATGAAACAAAAATATCAAAAGCTACAAGCAATCATATGAATTTCAACAGTGATGGAGATTGCCAATATGATTGGAACCTGAAGTTGAATATCAATACTGCAATATCACATAAAAATTATTGTTAACGCAATATTTCATTAAATTCATAGGTATTATCACAGTAGAAATTCCAAAAATCACATGTAAAATTCCAATTATTATATCTACATACAAATCAAGTCAAATTTGAAATATAGAAGAAGAATACTTGGCGTTTGGCTGAACGATAGGATTATAGCCAGCATTATATTCCAAATGAGCTTGGTCATTCGTTTCGAAACACTAGAATTGAACTAATGATGTTCAATGCTGATCAGTGGTGTCTACAGAGGGGTCCAAAAAAGGTTAGTAGTGTTCAAATGTTTTTCGTAAAGGAAGAGGTGGAAGCCGATTATTTTTTAATTTAGGGGGTGCGTCCATGACCTTAGGGGGAGGAGTTGTTCACCTCTGATGATCAATCCTGTTGAATTGATTATAACATTCGGATAATGGAATCTTCATTCAAAAGCTACAGCATCTTTTTGAATGTTGGGTTGATTTGAATATCAATTTCAATCACACATTTCAGAATAATTGAAATAAATTTTGAATAAATGACAATAGTGAATCAATATTTTGATCATGTTAAAGCCTAAACAAGAAATCGAAAGTGTGTTTTACATGGATCCTTATTGCCTGGTCTAAAAATGAGTATAGAGGATTGAATAATAAAATACCGTGTTTATCATATCATTGTAAAATTATCTCAATTGATAGGATAGGTTTATTACTTCCCGAATGAATGAACAATGTTGATCACAATATCTCAACTCGGGAGATATCGTTGGAGAATAGGTGGAGAGGGAAAAATGGCAAAGAAATAGAAGATATTCGATTGAACCGAAAACAAGCATTATCCAATAAATATTTGGCAGACAACGATGTTATTCTCTCCACTCTCAGTCATGGATGCAGACACACACCTCCTTGTGCGGAGAAATCCAATAGCAGATAAATCCAGAAACAATTCGCCTAGGGCAGACGGAAAACCCGGAAATAAAAATCGGGCCCGGTAAATCGGGAAAATCAATACAATTACATCCCTTTGCAATGTTTCGCACGAGTTGACACCCCAAACTTGACGTCTACCGCGTGCCTCGCTTCAGGAGACACCAGAAATATAGGAGGCATTTGCCAGGCAATGGGGAACACGATTGAGGAACGGCTGCGTTACGGGAACGTGACTAACGTAACAAACAACGCCTGCCAGGCCACCACGTGAAATCCACACCGGCACACATCACTCACCAGCAAACCCTGACACATTGGCATCCAACTTTTACACCATTATAGTGCAACTTGCAAGTCACCTTACTTTAGTAGTAGGTAGTATTACAGCAGTATAAATAGATAGCACATATTCAGAATAATTCTCATTGCTAGGAATATTAAATATGATGATCCATATGCCTTATATTATATTTTCCTCCATATGATCTTCAAACATACCTATATAAATATTTTTACAAAATAACTCGTCATATACTACAGTGATCAATATTTCCGACAAACATTGTGAGAATAAAATCCATGAATGGTAATTGTCGTTTTAATACTTTGTACCTAATAATTTGTCCATAATACTGGATACTTCGTCATTTTATTAATGAATATTCTGATTTGAAAGATTCAATCAGTAATGTGGTGGGCTACATGTTTTACAACTTATTGGGATTATCCTTCGGAAGAACAGATAGCAACCGATTGTCCTACAGCAGAAACTTCAAGTGCAAATTATCAATCAATTGGTTATTGTTGATGCATTTAGATTTTCTAAACGTGAACTAGTATTTTCATATATGAAAACAGAGGATATGTTTTGAAGCTGTGATATTTTTTTGATAAGAGATAATGAAAAGCCATCCCACATGATTATGAGAATTATTAACATTTTTGTTGAGAATTACAGGCTAAGTGATTTCAATAAATGTTTTAGTTTAAGTATTAGTTCGAGAAAGAAGTGCTATCAATTGGAGACAGCATTATCAGCACACATTCATAAGCATAGAAAATTAATTAACAAGACTTTCTAAGAACTGAGTGTAGGCTACTTCCACGATAAGATATTTTGTTCAGTTATGATGCATTTCAGTGAGATATACTGGATTATGAGTAATGCAAGTAATCATTCATGTTGATAAAACGTGACAAATAATAATAAGATATTCAAATTATGGCGTCTTCGGTTAATGAACTCTGTAATTCAGTTATTTAATTCAATTCATTATACATTTATCGTCCACGCTTTGATTGGAATTTTGCTCTAATTAAAATCTTAAACGCCACAAAGTAAATCTGTATAATGAGAAGTAACTCCAGGTAACTCTAATATTTCCGTGATCTGTATTCACGAGTAAATTTATGTAATTTCTATCTATGGTTCCTAGTTATAGTTGCCCGTCCTACATAACTACAAATTAGACAACATGTATGCATGAGAATGCACAAACACGAATGATTCAAGGATGGAATATCAATATCACGAAGGAAAATGTTCCATAGAAGCCACATGATATTTGGATTGAGATTCTCAGGTTAACAAAAGCGTCCAGAGAACTCAACTATGATTGCAATAAAATCAAATTGGGAATTGAAATTTATAATCAATTTTTCATTAACATTGACATTTTTCGGAAGATTATGACTGAAAAAATCACACCTTCAATGAAATAATAATTATTATTCTTTCTGAGAAGCAAAAAGCAAACAGATGGAAACCGAAGTGAAGAACGAAGAAAGGCGTTAATCATGTAAATTGACGAGGAAAATATTTATTATTTCATATTTCTAGCACTTATTTCCAACAACATTCAATAGTGGAAGTTCAAATGAATATTTCATAGATCAGAGCTTCAATAGAACCACTTCAATAAATGAAAGCGTAATTACTAGTAGATCTGTGAACAGTAGACCTCACGCAGTTTTCTCATCCACAGGTATCTGATGTTACCTGTTCTAGTTGATTCACAGTTGAATCATAATTTACTCTTGAAAACTGTTATTTGTTTTCTCCAACATCAAAAACTCACTTATGTTGATAAACTCAGTTCACGTTCGAATTTGTATCCCATATGATAATTTATCCAGTTTCGTGATAATCTTTCCATCTGATAAAAATATATTTCTCAACTATTTAAAAATAAACTTTTCTCAATCAAGAATATTATATTAATTTCTTTAGCATTATTTGGTTCATTTGATCATTTTTTATTTTATTTTCAATCACCTATTAAATTTGTTTTTCAAATATGAGAATTGATACTGATGGGCACGCATCATGAAAAATATTGAAACCCTACCAGACACGGCCAGAGATTTGTGTACTGTATGCAATGAATAATCCACTTGTCAGCAGATTGATTATGAATAATTCTATAGTCTGATTAATCCTATCTTCAAAGTAGATTATATATATATATATATATATATATATATATTATATATATATATATATATATAGTGATGTCAGAGTATGGAGTAACTCCTTTTCTTTTCATATTATCCTTAAAATGCAAAATTTCAAAAAAACCTTGTGTATACATCGACGCGCAGTTGAAAAAGGAATATTCCTGCCAAATACCATCGAATTCTATCAACGCGTTTGGCCGTAATCGCGTTACATATAGACAGACAAAAGAAAATCTGAGTTAAAACATAGATACATCCAATTAAACTCCGGTCACTCCCTCTACAGTAGTAAAAACTTTCAAAATGATTGAGGATTCAATTATTGTAGAATGAATTTTCTCAAACTGACATTGATCTTGACTTTACGATTAATTTAGAAATAATTGGAAATTTATAGTCTACTATTCTGGTTGATAAACTTACTTGGTCTATCCAGTTCCGAGAGGACATCGTCCGATCCACCAATCACAGAGCGGAAGAGAGCTAGAGCTACCAGACAGAATACAATTCTCCACCCCATACTTGCAACTAATCCATTCACGTTCAACACATTATCACAGAAAATCACTTGTCAACTTTGTTACAATCATTCGCACACATCTCATAACAAACTTACACCGAATCTGCTCTATACTCAATATAGATGACGTTGAACCTTTCAGAACGTGAAAAGTTATGTTCCTTGTTATAATTAAGAAATATATCAATTCTTAGACTGTCTCAATTATCTAGAAATCACGCTAAATCTAACATCACATCGATACTTGAAATGCAAATCGAAGAACACAGATAAGTTTTGTGTTTTTGAAAAGTGGTATAATATTGTATTAGAAGGATTCGACGGTTACACTAACAATATTGACTAACAATCAAGAAGATCTCCATACTGGTAGAGGATACTGGTAGAACATCAACAGCTTGAATGAATATAACGAGTGAGAACTATCTATTCACTTTTTGTGAGTGGAATACCTCTCAATGCAGTATTCACAACGAACATACATATAGCTTCTTATAAAAATTCAATACACGGAGAGATTACAAGAGTCCATATGAATAAAAATGTCACATTTTAATATAAAAACATTTACCATCAACATTTATAACTATTTTATACATATATATTATAACACGCTAGTAGATTTTTAGGAATTGAACAAGAGTTTGAATTGACAATTACGTTCAACAATTCGGCAGAGTTGAATTCAATACCACATATGAATGAGATATGAATTCAAATGAAGAGATTCAAGAAGGACCTTAGGGGTTCGATTATTGTTGCTGCCCGTGAGGAAGAGGTTCATGTTATCCTGATTTATACAACTTCTATTGAATTTTTAAATTTTGTTTTTCAATCCACCACTTATTCTACATTTTCAACCTTGTTAACTGAATAACATTGATCTCCACGAAACAATTCTCACACACTGTTAATTTTCGACGGAAATCAAATTTCTTCAACACATTTAATTTCTACATTGTCTAGTTAAATTCAAGTAATATCTGTCACAGTTAATAAGAACAGCCATATATACCCACTACATATTCTCACAACATATTTCGGAATATTTTTGGTACTTTTCAACATAGCTGTCTCCAATCACACGTTTTTCACTCCTCGATGTACAAATTGATCTATGGGTTTTAAATGTCATATTTTATCTGAACGAGTTACGAGTTTTATATAGTTTTTCTTTAGCAGCTGCCCGCAATGAAAAGAAGCCGAAACCCACCGTTTTTGTCACGAGTTGTCGAGGCTGGTAGTTTGGCCGCAAAATTTTGGCATGTGTTGGAAGTTTTTGTGGTTTGGAAGATGAGTTCACTCATGACTGGATGTTAGTGTGCGGCCGGCTAGCGAGGACACGAACGCGCAGATACAACCTTCCCGGACCACGGCTCGCCGAATACTGGCTCACTGGCTCACTCTTGAGCAGCGCCTCTGCGCGCACGCGTTGCCTGTATCCTGCGCACCGAACCCCCCCCCTCCACGACACCCACCACCCCTGCACACCAACAACCCTTTCCTAGAACTTCTCTCTTCTCCCATCCAGCTAGTAGCAACTCTCAAGAAGAAGGCCCAGGTGAAAAATTTGTTACACTCTCTTGACATTAAATGTGATTTCCAAAGGAAAACTTCCAGTTAAGAATTTGTTGGGAATGTTTTATTCGACTAAGATGAGAAGTTGTTGTGCTCTTTTCATTCATATACATTGAAATGAGTAACTCTGTGCTCTATCTTCAACTCTAGAGGTTTAATCTAGAGGTGTATGGGGTAGTGGTTAATGAATCCATGAATCGAAGCTATAGACAATTATTTGAATACCGAAACTCATGACAAACAAAAAATTCATTTATGATAAATTTGTAGTGATGATCAGGTGAAATAATGAAGTGGAAGAAATTAACAGAGCATGCGATACTATATGGTCGAGCGCGATACATATAGCATCAAAGATTGTCAAGTCTTGAACAACAAAGGGTTACTTTCTCCAGAAGTTTTGAACCTAGCTTGAGCCATCAGTTGAATCAATTGGAGGACATAGTTCGACCATACATTGCTTAACGAGTTCATTAGCCAAACCAACTTTGGAGATAGTGACGTAAGCTTTAAATAATGAAGAATAAAGAACCCTCATACTCAATGTTTAAACTCAAAGGATAGATATCCTTGAGACAATTACCAACAAAAACGCATCCTGAAAGAAATATTGCACAGCATATTGAGCTTGAACAAGTTTTCAAAACTTATCGCTTGTCAACAATTCTACAACTCAAAAAACGCATACCTAGAAAAGAGACCACGATTCTTATTTGGTTGTAGAAACAGGTGGAAGTGAGTTCGGAGTTCGATCTGATAAGAATTATCATTGTTGTCATAAAACAAAGAGCTTATGAACTTATAGTATTCCATAAACTTAAGGTGCTTCAGGAGCAGCGAGGGATGGCAATAATAGTTTGCTGGCATTTATTGGAAAATGTTCTCAATGGGAAGTTAGTATATATGTGTGTGCAAAGAGAGTTTGGAGCAGATGAAACTATAATGTTGGCGCAGCAACACGAACAAAGATATCAGCGATCAAGTGCGGCTCCATTGAGAGCATAGCAAGCCGGAGTTGGAAGACTGATTGGAAAACCTTTGATCCGCTGGGAATTTGTGTGTTGGTTCAGATGAGATGTGTGGTGAGTTTATGGAGGAGAGGCAATGGTTTGAATTTCTAGTCTGTCGGATCTGAGTAGAAAATGGTGCTCTCTATGAGTGTGCCTATTCTCAACCCTTGAATCGTCGGTGACCTCTAGAGGAAACCGAAACTCCTTCAACGTCCCCCTTCTTGACCATTTGCACCCGTTATCATTTCCAATGTAATTTGAGGTTGTTCGACAGTAAAACCACTCACGCTCTCCAATATTCCTGATTGCACCATCCATCAATTCTAACAATGGAGAATGTGCTCAAATCAAAATATTTTTTGACCGAGCGAAGTGAGGTCTAAGATTCAAGTCGACGGTTTTTCATTTATCTTTGTGTTTATATATTTTTATGTTTTTATTTTTTCCGCATTTACAGCGAAATGCAGCAATAGATTTCCATGAAATTTGACAGGTATGTTCCTTTTTGAATTTCGCGTCGACGTGTACATGAGGTTTTTTGAAATTTTTCATTTTAAGGATAATACAAAAGGAAAATTTGACAGGTATGTTCCTTTTTAAATTTCGGAAAGGAGTCTCCTTTGAACGCCAATATCACCGTGAAAATCAGACTCTGGAATTATTCATCTCAAGTCAGCTGTCGAGTGGATTATGAAATTGCATGCAATAGCGAATGGAATTTATATCTCAATGTTAATTGCTAAAAAATCAGCTGTCGTGTGAACTATTAATTATTGCAAGCGATGAGGCATGCAATTGATAACTCGAAGTAGCATATTGTTTACTCCCGACTTTTTCTGCTTTCAACTCGGTAAGCTTTTGATGATAGTAGCACATAATTGTTTACAACAAATTATTGTCGATACAACAACCCAAACAGACATCATCCAACTCATATTATATTATTACTGTTATTATCTCTTCTAATCTTATTAGTTATACTGAATCGTTGTGAATATTTAATGAAGTGCGATAATCGTAAAGCTAAATCGTAAAGTTATATTTATATAACTTTACACCGACACCGACACATCAGGATATGTCATAATTAACTCTGATGGACAGTATTAGAGGAGGCTGTGGTTTTCAACTGCGCGAGGTCTTCTGTTCACAAAACTACTAGTTTGAAAGCTACAGAAGTGTGCGAGAACTAATAACACTTTTTTCATGAGATTGATATAGTTCTATCTATTTCCAAGTTATTGACCTCACTCGTTATTTTATAAGCAGCTTTTTCCGCATCTGTTTCTGTCACTAAAAATGATCAAACTCACAAAGCCTTTTCCAAGTCTAATTGACATCAGTTTGTATTCATTAGTTTATTCGATATAGTTGATCAATTGAAATGAAAGTTGTGAGTGACCTGGCTAGTGTCAGGATAGCATCTGACATGACTGTTTGGGGCAGTCGGGACCGCTCACTTGACATGTCCAGCCAAAACAATGGTGAGACTAAACAAATTCCTCGGTTAAACTTGGACCAGAGTCCTTCGAATTACTAAATCAGCATTCCATGCAATTGGACGGAACTATAACTTCAGAAAATGATAAATTGAGACTGTAGTTTGAAATATTATCCGATGTTAGACTTCTGTGTGATAAATTTTGTGTACAGAATCTATTCAAATATTTTGAACAAATTATAAATACATTTTTCTTCAAGAAAGATAGAGATTCACTCGCGAATGTTCTTGAAAAAATAATATTGCATCACTGAATATCTTAGAACTCTGGAGTTTCAAAGAACTATTCCACCCTTTTCCGTTCAAATCTGTCTTTTCCCGTGACAACCCTTCCTGTGAAAATTGCCTCTATTCACCCCTGCAACTCTTGCGTGATTCAGTTTGCATTTAAAGTGTTCGTTACCAATATAACACTGATTACACGAGTTAGTGGGGTAGGTATGACAGCTAACTACTGCTCCAACTTCAAACAATGACTTCAAGACTGCTTCCGATGATTTTTCACTGTAAAAACACAGGCACGCAACGCAACGACCTGCGAGCTAAACTTTCCAAATTGAAAACTTCTGACGGACGTTGAGAAATCTAATTAAGAGATGATAACAATCAACGAATTGACTCTAATTAACAAATGATAACATTGCTGAGATTAATCAGTCACCGGGAACAACTGGAATAAACAATCTGTGAATAATTTATCTCCAAAATAACAAACAATTGCTTAGATTTTCCGTAAAATAGTATAGAGTCATACTATTTATTCACATTTCAACCACATACATAAGAGTCATTGACTGCATTAATTATTTATTGGATGGCGCATACACTACAATTATTATAGTCAGAAAAGAAAAAACAGGCTATTGGTCAGAACTTCTTCTATTCCTTGTTTTTCTCAAATCATTCATTTGCAGACATACCGTATTAAGTGTTTTATTCTTGGTTCATCATGTATATTCTTCCTTAATTGGATTCATGTTTACTTAACTGAATTAAATGTCAATCTGAATCATATAGTTGATTATGCATTATGCATTGTCACGTGGTATTTTAGTACCATCAAGTATTTTGAAATGAACCAGTGAATTTTAATAGAATTATAAAATGGAAAAGAAAGTTAGACCTAGTCAAAGGATCAATCCACTTAAATCGAATATTGTTAGCGATAAAGAGTAATTGTATTATCTAAAATGATAAGGAAAAACATGCATAACTGTGATTCAACAACTAAGGAATCAATTGGCAGAATTAAAAATTATAAAGCGGCTTATTTATTATTGGCGGATTATAAAAAATAAAAGTTTGCATGTACATTGAGGTTAGAATTATTTGTTTACACTTTTAAATGAATCAATCGATCTAGAATAAATCGATAGTTATTTGAATCAATACTGAGCGAATCAGCTGATTGTTCGATCAACCAGTATAATAGGTTGAAATATAAAAAATTACTCACAAAGGATGTATTATATATACTAAGGAAGGTTGATGTATAGAAATACGGACAACTATTATTGCTGTATAAATATTTATTATAATCTAAAAAGCTCGAAAATCCAGAGTATACAAAACTCATATAAAAAACTAAATGTATATTGTTTATTAACATCGTATATCACGATTTATTTATGAAATTAATTTAAGATAAACACTCCATATATTTGTATAAAAGCTTTTTATTTAATTTTTTCTATTATAAAGTTGAAGAAGCCCTGATTCTGAGGCGACCAATTGTATTGAATTTACTAAATTGAAGACCAATCAGAAAGAAGCTTACAAAATTGTTCTAGGAAGAGATTGAATTTTTCTGAAAACCACCTTCTTCTGGCTTATGATCTGGACCTGAGAGGATGCACATAGAGTTTAGGGTTCTTTCTTCCTTTAAATTTCAAAAATTACCAAGCCAACCCCTTTTTAAATGTAAAATATTTGTAGTTAGTGTTAAATTATCTGTGAACTCAGTGTTGTTGAAGAGTTTGTAATTGTAATTATTCCCCATAAGTATATCTTTAATTCAGATAGAAATCTATAAGAAATCTGGACCACGCGTTAGCCCAGCAGAGATGAAAGGGACCTGCCTAATTAATTATTGGAAATAATTAATTCAATCCACGAGACCGTCAAGAACTTCATTAATGTGAGTCATAAATCAAACGAGCTCGTTTTAAGGCCTTTCTACGTATAGTGGGGGAATTAACTAAAAGCGCTATTAAAATTTACTTAAATAAAAAAAAAATCACAACGTGTTGAGTACTATCACATAGTTTATAAGAACATTTTATAAATTTATTTGATATATGTAGGAAGCTTACTTCCATGCACGGCCCGAACTCATATAAGACCCTGAGATCTCATGTTGAATATCAATTTTATTAATTATTATTTTTGCTAATTGATCAAAGTATATCATATCAAATCTATAGACCAAACAGGTTTTTATTTGTAGAATTCTGAATTGACTGGAAGTCCAAGCATCAGTATTAAATATAATGTGTCTATGAATTTGAAACTCACTATTGTGAAAGCTATTAAACCCTGTGATAATTGTTCAGATTTTAGAAAAGAATTTATTTAAAGAAAATTATAGATATCGAATATTTCATATACACTGTTTTATGGGAATATATTTTGTGTTTTATGTCAGCATACAAAATCATAGAATTTTTTATTATATCCTAACTCATCTCGTGATATACAGTTTGAGCTGTTTTGATACCAATAAATATTCAGCAGCACATAAAATTATTGAATCAATTAATATTGATCTTATTAAGATCACTCAGTATTTATCATCCTTTGATGATAATCATTTTAGTCTGCCAGAACAAGTATATTGAAAATTATATTAATAAGGTTCCAGTTATATCATATAAGGATCCAGAGAGCTTCAAGAACTGGCGCTGTAGGTTCTAAGGAATTTCAGAAGGATAAATTGGTGAACACCTGTATTCATGACGAGCGTTTTAAGAATCAACTAGAAAAAACTATAGTTGATCTTTATTATTCTCTAGTGGGTACATGGTTACTGATAATCAGTCATCAAATATTCTTTTGGTTTCCTCTTTGGTATTCTTCAAGAACTTCATAGAAGCAGCGGTAAGAATTAATAATGACCGGTCATTGAACCTTATGGTGATTAATTGTATTTGGAAAATTCATGTATCTACCACTGAGCTAGAGCTGAGGTTTGAACCCAGTAATTTTGCGAGCCGGACGGCCTTAATTTTTTGTGAATTTATTCGCAAAAGAGGGAATTTAGCGACTGCTCTTATAAATTTCAAGTATATCGTATCATTTGTAACAGATTTGCAATTTACCACTTCACACAATGTCACCCAACCAGTTGGGCAAAGGTTTACCACTTTACGTAAAGGCTTCACAACGTGGGACTCTATCATAAGATATAACCCCTCAGGAAGTAAAACTTTACAGCATTGACTACATTAATTATTTATTGGATGGCGCAAACACTACAATTATAGTCAGAAAATAGGTTTGGACCTCTTAGTTGATCAAGGATTCATGGATTCATGGAAAAAAGACAAGGAATCTCTTGTTTGTAATGTAATTATACTTGGTCAATAGTAAATTGGAAGCTGACCAGACGGTTTAAGTTTTATTGAAATAGTATCACTTGGGTTTGTATCTTGTGAGTTTTTCTCTAATATAGAGAAATAAATCAGTGATAATTCATGTATCCATTATCACTAAAATATGAGATATAAAGGAAGGATCCGCGTTGTCTAGTGGATAGAGTGCTTGCGTAGCAGATCCCCGGTTCAAACCTGCTCATTACCGAGAGTTTAACACTCCTGTGTTATCGGATGGGCACGTCTGTCGATCCCAGGTGAAGTATGACATCGTAAGGCCCATTGATAGGCTCATTGAATTAGGTATATATTCAGGCGAAGTGGAACTTCGGTAAGGGACTCTTCACCAATGAAAGCTCTACAAAAATATTATTAAAATTATAAGGTATAAACTTATTATACTAAAATATTCTAGTGATATTTTCAATTTTGAAGAACTGTCTGGTTATAGGAACAAATTATATTTTCTCCCAACAGTATAAAATCTCAATCTTACCCACCAACAGACTAGATGAGACTCCGTGTTGTTAGTGAAAATGATTGGGACAAAAACAATCACTGGATCACATGTGACTTATTTTAAAATTACCTCCATTTGCTACCGTGATGATGAAACCACTGAATAATACAGGACATTGTTTACATCCCGTACTTTCAATAGAGAGTTACCTTTCTCTTGTAGACTTGAAGTTTTAAATCATACCATATTCAATAAAAGAAGCTTTAATTCTATTAATTATTAATATTACTCTCGTATCCATGCAGCTCAATTCCTAGTGATGGTGGTGGAGTATCAGAACAACCTCTATTCTATTCAATGAAAATTCATCACTTGACTTAATACCAGTAGATGATTTAACTGCAGCAAAATTAAGAGGGATAACAATAATCTTCTCTCTCTATACTTATAAAAGGCTAAGCCCCTACAGACTGAAATCACACCACAGCCCAAACTACTGAGCCTAAAAACTTGAGATTTTGCACGATTGTTCATGGTAGCCTGAAAACATCCACTAAGGAAGGATTTTCAGAAATTTGCCCCCCTGAGGGAGCTGGGGCCCCCCCAAAATTTTGTACTTTTTAACCGCTCATTGCACAGCAAAGTCATGAGGAACTTTTTTGTTCAGCTACGAAAAAAAATTAGATCCATGCAGAAATATTTCGATCAGGAGCACAGGGGGGTCCAGGAGAGGGCATTTTTCGAAAATTTTGATGTAAAATCACACTACAGCTCAAACTAATTGTCCTACAGACTTGAAACTTTGCAAAAATATTCTTCAAACATGCTAGACGCGCACTAAGAACGGATTTTGAGATATTCTGCCTCTAAGAGTTTCAAAGGATGAAAAAGGATCCTATTAAGTAAGGTTATGAACATGGTAAGGTGAGTGCCATAATATGGAAATGAGATAATTTATTTATTGACATGTGATATTCTAACATATGTTGTAATCATTGGAAATAACAAAATAATATTATAGAAATTCAAAAAAGAACATCTGTTCTGTTATTGCTTTCTACCTGATTCCACTCAACCTCAATAATATTGTTCTGATAATTGATAAATATGTTTAATAATATTATTATTATTGATATAATAAAAGTATTGTTTTAATAATTAATTATTATCATTAATATAATAATAGTATTGTTTTGGTAATCAATAAATATTTTTATTTTCACAAACTCTGTATAATTTATAATGGTGAATGTAAATCAGCTGCATCAAAGAAATTATATCAAAAACATATGTTTAGGAAACCCATAGTTTTGAACTTCGTTTTCCTGATGGAATGTATAAGCCTACACGTGGCATGTATTATTAATTTTTCAGCTATAGTATAGCACCTGAAACCGTAAATATCGAAAAGTGAAACAAAAAAAAACCACAGCCTCGATTTTAATCTTTAATAGCTCAAATTGTTCGTTAGGATGTGTAGAAAAAACGCTATAAGTCTTCAGGGCGGGGAAAATTGAATCTAACCCTTTAAGGGTTGAAAAAGGGGTAAAAATGGGTAAAATAAAAAAAAGTTATGAAATTTCGAAAAAAAATGCGAAAATAATTAATTAAAGGCCCAAATTTTTTAAAAAAAAGTTATAAAATTTCGAAAAAAATGCGAAAATAATTAATTGAAGGCCCAAATTTTTTTGAAATATTAAAAATTAGTTAAATATCAATGTGAGATACAAAATGAGCCCAACGTAAGGGTTAAAAAGGGCACATTTATGGGCAACATTTGGTAACTTTCGTTATATTTCAATAAAATTTTTACTGCGTGTGTTTAAAAGGGCAGCGATTTGAAAAATGAATTGAAACTTATAATTATATTCCATCATCCAAAACCCAAAGAGCAGCCCTTAAGGGCAAAATGTGTATGTAGCGTTAAATTATCATAAAAATTCATTTGAATGTTGTTTTAATGGGAAGCAACTTAAAGAATTAGAACAAAAATTTTATAAATTTAATTTTCCCTGCAATTTTATGGGTCAAAGGGCAACCCTTAAGGGCAAAAGTGCTAAATTGCATTCGATTTTCATGAATTTTTTTTTTATTTAAAGGGTACCGATATAAAAAATAATTTGAAACAATAATTAATGAAACCAAAGTACACTTTATTAATAAATAAAATATTTTTACAATTTTTTAAATTGTTTAAAAAGTTACATTATTTAAAATATTCAAACAGTATTATCGTCTCCCATAGTAGTTGCTAATTGTTGTTCTAGAATGTCAGCGTTGTTGTTGAGGATTGGTTGTGGATTGTTTGTACAACCAAATTCTCTGCATTTTAAGCAAGCTGATGAACAGTGTACAGAAGTAAAAACAAAATTTTTTTGTTGAAAAATAATTTATAAAAAAATTACTTGTCGTTAGTATTTTTGTTTTTCAATACAAGACTTCTCAGCTTGAAATTTATGGACAAAATTGGAGCAATTAAAATTCAATTTAGGGCTAAAAATGGCCATGTTACAAGATACGCGGGTCCTACACGGGAAAAAAAGTTTTGGAAAACTCGTGGAAATGGCGGCAAACATAATTATGTGTAATTTTATTGTATACTGAATACATTTCCCACTCTTATTTTCTCTGGAAAACTGTAACATTCATTGAAAAAATGCACGTTTCGAATTACATAAAATTGTCTGGATCAAAAAGTGTATTTAGCAAGTACATCAAAATTTGTGTGAGTATGTGAAATTATATGTTTAAGCACCTGCTATTTGGATTTTCAGTTCGGAAATTTCCCTCGCTTTCCACAGGCCATTTTCTTCCGGCCAAAAAAAAAAATTTTTTTTTTTTGGTCATAACTTTCCTTTGAAGAAAGTTAGATACCTCTAACTGGTCTCAATTTGACCCATTTTTATATATTCAAAAAAAAAGGTCCTTACAATTTTTTGTGTACAAATTGCCATTTCTGAGAAAATTGGGGGTAAAGAGTGAAAAATGAGAGTTGTCAGTGACAGCGCCATCTTTGATGAACTGTAACTATTTTCCCAATAGCCGCCAAAAAAAAGCTGATTTTTTCCAGTTTCAATTAGCTTTCTTTTAAGCCATTAACTTCATTTTCTGACGTGTACTTTTCGATTTATTAAGGGAAAACCGTGGATTTGAGGGGTGAAAATTCAAATTTTCAAACCGCTGTAACTCCAAGGGAAAGCATTTTCAGGAAAAGTCGTAAGGAAGTTTTTTTCTTCAAATAATATGTAAAATACGATTCCGTTATTTTTTTTTATTTTCCGGTTATGGCTTACGGGGGGGTTACCGCCCCACGGGAGGGAGAGTCCCCACCCTTAAAATATATAGCGAATACTTAAAACATACTAACAAAACATTTTAACTACAAAAAGTTTTAAATAAACCTGAGAAAATTTTATGCAAGGTCTAAAGCTTCAGGTGCTATACTACTAGAACAGTTTCTTGAGACTGCTAAATAAACGTCTACAGTTTTATCAATGCTGTATCGGCAATATGAAAACGCATGCAGTTAATATGTCTTTAAATAAAGGTGTTGATATCTACATGATAATTATTCTCTACCATTTTTATTTAATTAAAATTTCAAAATTATTCAAGCCTTGATAGAATGATTGACTCACTGTACAGTCAGTCGGAAATTTTAATATTGAAATGAGGGGTATTTTGGCAAGCTGAACAAAAAAGTAAGGTCCTATGCACCTTTTTGATATTATTTCTTCAAATGAAAAATGAGTTTTGTGGGTTGTCAAAACTCCCCCTGAAAGAGAACTATTCATTTTATCCTATCTTTTAGTAAAATAACAATGATTTCTGCATTGAATAATATCTATCTTGCCAACAAGAATCGAACTCTTTGTGAATTTAGATATGACCTACACTTTAGATTTATATAATTCTATTAATAAATTCATGGAAATTGAAGTACTTTTTTCAGAAGTTATTTCATTTGAATTAGAAAATATTTATAAGCTCCTATCAATTTATCATTCGTAACAATGAATTCTTCAAAACATGAATTTAATCAAATAAAAAATTGCCCATACTTCTGTATTCATGTTCGCATGTTTTCCACTTGTGATGGATAGTCAAAATATTGTGGAGCGAGCTGCACAATATAATCAAGGGCTCTGATTGGCTGATAAGTTCAGCGTTCGGAGTGTGGTGAGGCGAGCAGTTAGAAAAGAGGCAAGCGGCACGGCGAATGGTTCGGAGTACGGAACGGCGAATGATTAACAGCTGATTTTTAACATTATGAAACATATGCTCATGTTCGTTGAAAGGCAAGATGTTCGGAGGAATGCACGGTTTGCTGCGCGGTTCGAGGTTCGGTTCGGCATGTGTGGACGCACCTTTAGTTGTTACAGGACATTTATACAGATCACAGGGCAAAGCAATATAATAATCTATCTTCTTCTTCTTTTTCTTCTTCTTCTTACTACTCTTCTTCTTTCTCTTATTCTTCTTTCTCTTCTTCTTTCTCTTATTCTTCTTTCTCTTCTTCTTCTTTTTCTACTTCTTCTTCTTTCTCTTCTCCTACCTATATCTAAAAGGCTAAGCCCCGACAAACTGAAATCACACCACAGCCCAAACTACTAAGCCTAAAAACTTGAAATTTCGCACAATTGTTTATTGTAGCCTCAACACATCCACTACAAAAGGATTTTCAGAAATCTGCCCCCCCCCCCTGAGAGAGCTGGGCCCCCCAAAATTTTCACTTTTTAACCGTTCATTGCAAAGCAAAGTCATGAGGAACTTTTTCGTTCAGGTACGAAAAAAATCAGATCTATGCAGAAAAATTCCAATCAGGAGCACAGGGGGGTTCAGGAGAGGGCACTTTTCGAAAATTTTGATGTAAAATCACACCACAGCTCAAACTAATTGGCCTACAGGCTTAAAACTTTGCACAAATATTCTTCAAACATGCTAGACGCGCACTAAGAACGGATTTTGAGATATTTTGCCTCTAAGGGTTTCAAAGGATGAAAACGGACCCTATTAAGTAAGCTTATGGTAAGGTGAACTCCATATGGAACTGAGATAATTGACAATGATATTCTAACATATGTTGTAATCATTGGAAAGCTTAAAACAATTTCATCAATTAGCTGATCGAATTGATTTTGCGTTGATTGAGAGCGCGAGCATACCACGTGTTTTACGTGGTAAACGCTCTACAGAATGTCACGTGGTACTTTAGTACCATCAAATATTTTGAAATGAACCAATGAATTTTAATAGAATTATAAAATGGAAAAGAAAGTTAGACCTAGTCAAAGGATCAATCAACTTAAATCGAATATTATTAGCGATTAGGAGTAATAGTATTATCAAAAACGATAAGAAAACATGTATAATTGTGATTCTACAACTATGAGAATCCATTGGCAAGATTAAAAATTATAAAGCGGCTTACTTATTGTTGGCGGATTATAAAAAATAAAAGTTTGCATGTACGTTGAGGTTAGAATTATTTGTTTACATTTTTGAAAAGAATCAGTCGATCTTGAATAAATCGATAATTATTGGAATCAATACTGAGCGAATCAGCTGATCATTCGATCAACCAGTATAACAGGTTGAATTATATAAAATTTACTCACAAAGGATATATTATATATACTAAGGAAGGTTAATGTGTAGAAATACGGACAACTATTATTTCTGTATAAATATTTATTATAATCTAAAAAAGCACGAAAAACCAAGAGTATACAAAACTCATATAAAAAACTAAATGTATTATCTATTAAAATCGTATGTTACGATTTATTTATGAAATTAATTCAAGATAAACACTCCATATATTTGTATAAAAACTTTTTATTTAAATTTTTCCTATTATAAAGTTGAAGAAGCCCTGATTCTGAGGCGACCAATTGTATTGAGTTTATTAAATTGAAGGCCAATCAGAAAGAAGCTTACAAAATTGTTCTAAGAAGAGACAAATTTTTCTGAAAACCTCCTTCTTCTGGCTTAAGATCTTGACCTGAGAGGATGCACATGGAGTTTAGGGTTCTTTCTTCCTTTTAAATTTTAAAATTATCAAGCTAACCCCTTTTTAAATGTGAAATATTTGTATTAAATGTTAAATTATCTGTGAACTCAGTGTTGTTGAAGAGTTCGTAATTGTAATTATTCCCTATAAATATATCTTTAATTTAGAAAGAAGTCTATAAGAAATCTGGACCACGCGTTAGCCCAGCAGAGACGAAAGGAGCCTGCCTAATTAATTATTGGAAATAATTAATTCAATCCACGAGACCGTCGAGAACTTCATTTATGTGAATGATAAATCAAACGAGCTCGTTACAAGACCTTTCTAAATACAGTGGGGAAATTAATTAAAAGCGCTATTAAAATTAACTTAAATCCAATAAGAAGTCACAACGTGTTGAGTATTATCACATAGTTCATAAGAACATTTTATAAATTTATTTGATATATGTAGGAAGCTTACTTCCATGCACGGCCCGAACTCATATAAATCCCTGAGATCTCATGTTGAATATCAATTTTATTAATTATTATTTTTGCTAATTGAACAAAGTATATCATGTCAAATCTATAGACCAAACAGGTTTTTATTTGTAGAATTCTGAATTAACTGGAAGTCTAAGCATCAGTATTATATAATTATAATATATTTGTAAATTTTTAAAGCTCGCTATTGTGAATACTATCAAAACCTGTGATAATTGTTCAGATTTTAGAAAGAATTTATTTAAGAAAAATTATAGATATCGAATATTTTATATACACTGTTTTATGGGAATATATTTTGTGTTTTATGTCAGCATACAAAATCATAGAATTTTTTATTATATCCTAACTCATCTCGTGACATACAGTTTGAGCTGTTTCAGTACCAATAAATATTCAGCAGCACATAAAATTATTGAATCAAGTAATATTGATCTTAGGCTATTAAGAGCACTCAGTATTTATCATCCTTTGATGATAATCATTTTAGTCTGCCAGAATAAGTACATTGAAAATTATATTAATAAGGTTCCAGTTATATCATATAAGGATCCAGAGAGCTTCAAGAACTGGCGTTGTAAGTTCTAAGGAATTTTGGAAGGATAAATTGGTGAATACCTGTATTCATGACGAGCGTTTTAAGAATCAACTAGAAACAACTATAGTTGGTCTTTATTATTCTCTAGTGGGTACATGGTTAGTGATAATCAGTCATCAAATATTCTTTTAATTTCCTCACTGGTATTCTTCAAGAACTTCATAGAAGCAGCGGTAAGAATTATTAATCACCGGTCACTGAACCTTATGGTGATCAATTATATTTGGAAAATTCATGTATCTACCACTGAGCTAGAGCTGAGGTTTGAACCCAGTAATTTTGCGAGCCGGACGGCCTTAATTTTTTGTGAATTTATTCGCAAAAGAGGGAATTTAGCGACTGCTCTTATAAATCTCAAGAACATCGTATCAGCTGTAAAGGATTTGCAATTTACCACTTTACACAGTTATAGCTTCATAACGTGGGGCTCTATCATAAGAGATAACCCTCCAAGGAGCACAACTTTACAAGATTTATAGTATTCCTGGTGATTGAGCCTGTCTTTTTTAGCGTTGTCTATTAATAATAAAGCTTAATTTACAACTAGCTTACCCAGCGAACTTCGAATCGCCAATGTATCTCATGTTACACTTGACTTTATTTGGTGAATCATTAAATTTATCTGACAATCAACA
The DNA here is from genome assembly GCF_014356525.2 of Nilaparvata lugens. Lineage (NCBI taxonomy): Eukaryota > Metazoa > Arthropoda > Insecta > Hemiptera > Delphacidae > Nilaparvata > Nilaparvata lugens. Next base: position 22,876,338 of record NC_052507.1, read on the forward strand.
TGTTCATTTACATCTCAATACGGACTTCCTATGTGCTTAGTCATGCAGCATTCATTATTCCGAAAACATAATATTCTTCTCAATCAATTGATAGTAATATCTATCAGTAAAGTTTTCAATTGAAAAAAAGGTTATATCAGTGTTTCAAAGAAAAATATTCAATGTTTTCATAGCTGTAGATTGTCGATATATGGTCCAGGAAATATGCAACGTACGATGAATCACACAGAATTCCATATTCTTTCCATTTTAGGATGAATATAAGCTAAGCTAAATTCAAAAAATTGTAAATTATTCTTTCATTCTTCAGTAATTAATGAATGCAATATGAATACTATACAATATATATATATATAGACTCTCTTTCATTTGATGAATAATTTTTTTCAACATTTTCCAGTTTCTCAATGATAGGGGAGTGATAATTATTTGTATAGGTCTTCTAAGGAACCATTATCAACAGCTGGTACCAATCAACTACACTTCAACTCCAAACTACCGTTTTAATACCAACACAATAATTTATCACAGGGTGATATGTTTATTACAGCTGGTAACTTTAGATGCTAAATCATATTATCACAATATGATCTTGAATCATGATCATCTTTTCGTTCTTCAGTAGCCGCTCGGCCGAAAATTTCGAAAACATATGACTGTGAAATGGATTAATAAATGATTATTATTAGCCCCCCTATTAAAATTTCTGTTCAGTAACCATCCCCAATATTCACACAACATATTCCCAAAGTTTCATGCCGTTATGTCAAGTCTACAGGGAACAAACAAACACACAAACAGACATTCATTTTTTTATAAATAGATTTCCATTCGGCTCAAACAAAAGCCTCTAAATGAAGGTAGAATGATGAGGATTCAGTTCTGTTGTTTTAACATTTTTTCAAATCACTTTCAAAAAGTTCATGTAGTACCTACTATTGTGTTTGAGACACTTCTGGCGCTATCATAGTTTCACCACTATTCTGTTCCACAGTCACGTTAACTATATCTATAATAATTATATAAAGTAAAGAGCTGTCTTATGCACGTACGGGATAGGAAAATTATGTTTGACGCATCATCACGTCTGAACTACTGGACTAATTAATTCAAATTTTGCTTATAGATTCTTAATTAACCAAGGATGGTTATAGGCCTATTCTCAATTCTTCAAAATTTTATTACGTCAAGTTTTCATTTTGTCAAGTTTTAAAATAGATCCTTGCGAAGCACGGGTTCTTGCTAGTGCATTATATAATATTATAAACATTCGATTCAATAGGATAATTGGCTGTTAATATGTCAGTCAACTCCTTAAGACAGAAAAAGGAGCTTGAACAACAGTGCTGATCAAGTTGGCTTACTTCTTCTATGTAGGCAAAGATTTAACGGTATTTCAATCATTAAACAAATTTGTGAACTTGATTTGATGTTTCGATACGTTATTAATAATTTATTTCTGCTTTCCATCATAATTACTGTCAGAAAGCTGACAACCAGTTTCTGCGAGATAAAGAAACCGTAGACGAAGATAGGAGGATGCTCATAAATCAAGGCCATCTGATTGCTGATGAAGAGGCAAACACGTCGTCCTTTAATTAAATTGCAATTATTTCGACATTCATCACCGAGGAATACTCCCGAATACTTCTAGTAGGTACTGTACCTTGTCAAAACGATAAATTGATGATCGAATCGCACTTTCCAATAGGAGGCACCATCTGCGGAGAGTCTTTTCTAATTAACTCGTTCGATTCGATTTGAAATTAGTAGGATAGATACCTATAAATGGTGTGATCTAACCTATTTTCATAACTTGAGATACAATTAACATTCTTAATGACAAAGATAGTTCATCTCTCATGATAGTTGGTTCCTCACAGGTTGGAGATTTTCGCAAAATGTTTTCAAAGAAATTCGACCAATTCTTGAAGTGGAGATGGAAATGATGATTTAAAAACAAATTTCATTGTTAATTTCTTATCAACTCCATATTATATTATTGATTTGATTTATAATCTATCATTCATCTATTCCTGTAATTTATCATGATAATAATACTAAAATTTCTCAAATATTCTTCTTCTTCTCCTTCTTCTTCTTTAAGAAGAAGAAGAAGAAGAATTCTCAGTCCGAACAGCGTTTCTCTACAAAGTGGGTTAGAGTGAACCAATAGTATAGTATACTAACTAATATAATATTATTCTTGCGTGAGTGAACATAAATATCATCTTTTGCACAAAAATGACAAATCATAATAACAGCACAGATAATAACAGCAAAGCAGATCAGAGTGCATCGCTGAAAAACTGGAGAGATTCGAAGATTGATTCCATAGAATATGTGTGGCACTGATATAGTGGAACTATAGAATCCTTACATCTGATAAATTATTTAGCCATCATGTGCATTGTGCAAGCAGCAAAATGGTAGCAGCGGATGGATTATACATTTGGGGAATAAGTGCAGCTATTGAAAATGGATACGTATATTGAATAGCAATCAGCAAATCGGTATCAAATATTAACGGGTCATCGCTGGAGATGCGAGGAAGCTACATGCGATTCGTGATCAATTTGTGCAAATACTGCAGGTGAGAGCTCTGGGACTCACTTTCCAGTTATTTGTAACATCATAAGTTATATTCCCAGCACTACATCATTCAATAACCAATATAAAGAATAACCAGAATCGTTTTGGTGTGACCGGTGTTCTTTTTCCTGCTCCTGCATTCGTTGTTTGTAATTTCATCCATCAGTCTGTGAGAACTGATGTGCTAATACACCTACGTGATTGACTTATCACATGCATGCATTATCACTTCATGATCATGATTACAGAATTATCAATTTGATTAAAGTATCAAAGTTATGGAATCTTTACATGATTTTGTTTTTGTTATTGGAATAAGCTGCAATCTTATTGATACCATGAAGATCACGTACAGTGTGAATTTTGTATAAATCTTGCGCAAGTTCTATTGGTAGATCAAGAAAGAGGCTCCAAGTAGCTAGAGTGAGCAGAAAGCACTTTCAAGCACTATGATGGAAGAGGGAATACAGAATTCTACTTATATTAAGGTAATATGGTACTTCTTTTGATACTATTTCCTGTTTCTCTAGCAAAGTTAGTCTGAGATTTTACCTCTTCGCAGCAATTTTATTCATTTATTGTTCAAAATATATTTTACTGTGATCAATATAATATATATGAGTGATTCAATTTTTGCTGATGGATTAAGATGATTATATGAGATATAAGTTTAAATATAATTCTATTTTCATACTAAGAGCTAATGTAATTGAAGAATGTCAAAGTGTGTTCCATTTAGGGAAGAGTTGGACATTTTTCCATTAACTGTGAGTAGTGGAAAAATCGCAATCACAAAAAAAGAACAATATTATATCAAACATTGACTGATAGTGCGCAGGAATGAGGAGGTGTACAATTTTTGATATTCATATCGATTTTTTATTTCTTTACCACACTGCATAAACTCTAGCTAGTCTCGTGAGAACTGCAGATTGTATAGAAAAGATTGAAAGAAAGCTTGGAAAAGAGTAAACTACAAATTTTTGCATCTATTCCATGTTTCTTTGAATGAGTTTTCTGAGCTTGAAATAACCATGATGGATATTTCACATTTATTAATTGATTTATTCATTTGTGGATAAAATTACAGACCATATTTCGTCTACGAAAGTCTTAGTAATTCCACAATCGGAATTCCAGAGATCTGAATTTTGTAATAATATTATTGAATAGCATGACTTTTTTTAGGAGACGAAGAGCATAACTTTATTCTTAGTGAATTTTGGTTGTTTTTTTCAGAAAATTGTACTCACTATTGAAACATGGGGAATCTTTTACTTTCCTTGCCCTATTACCATAGGTAAGGAAAGTATTGCTTCCCGAAAAAAATTAAGGTACTCAAATTTCTAAATTTCTATACGTTTCAAGGTCCCCTGAGTCCAAAAAAGTGGTTTTTGGGTATTGGTCAGTATGTGTGTGTGTGTGTGTGTGTGTGTGTTGTGTGTGTGTGTGTGTGGTGTGTGTGTGTGTGTGTGTGTGTGTGTGTGTTGTGTGTGTGTGTGTTGTGTGTGTGTGTGTGTGTGTGTGTGTGTGTGTGTGTGTGTGTGTGTGTGTGTGTGTGTGTGTGTGTGTGTGTATGAGTGTATGTGCGTCTGTGTACACGATATCTCATCTCCCAACTAACGGAATGACTTGAAATTCGAAATTCAAGGTCCTCACAACATAAGGATCCGACACGAACAATTTTATTCAAATGCAATTTAAGATGGCGGCTAAAATGGAGAAAATGTTGTCAAAAACAGGGTTTCGAGAGGTTTTCTCGAAAACGGCTCCAATCATTTTGATTAAATTTATACCTAGAATAGTCATTAATAAGCTCTATCAACTGCCACAAGTCCCATATCTGTAAAAATTTCAGGAACTCCGCCCCATCTATGCAAAGTTTGATTTTAGATTCCCAATTATCAGGCTTCAGATACAATTTAAACAAAAAATTTTGAGTGGAGAAGATTGAGCATGAGAATCTCCAAAAGTAGTGTTCAGTAACATTTTCACCTAAAATTGAAAATAAGCTCGAAATTTGAGAAAATGTGATTATCCAATCGCAAACTGTTGGCAACTGTTGATTCTATTAAATCATTCACTATGAAGAGATGGCAGATTTCGTATGTCTCCAGCATTATTGTCCTGTCACCAGCTTTCTCAGATCTTTGTTTATAACTAGACTTGAGATGCGCGTGTACACTAGCGTCAGGTGATCAATTTTCATAACGGCAAAGAAAGTTGTGTAAGTGCGCCACACCAGATTTTTTAGTTTATTTTCAACATACATTCTTGATTGTGATATTATGTAATAAATTACACTGCAATCACATTAGCATCAAGAATAATACTGTTACAGATCGATCTACATCAATAGGTATTTGCGATCCATATTCGCCTATCTACCTGTCTAGTCCAGGCAATGAATGCTCAAAAGAAGGTATCGAAGGAAAAGTTTGGGAAGACAATTTTTGACCCCGCAGTTCTGTTTAGGGCAGTTAGGAAGTAAACATATCGAAAGTTTCCACCCCTACCACCTGTGCAAAGGGGGTGGGGGTGGTTCAAAGGTTCCATTTTATGGTTTCTCGCATATAACTCGAAAACTATGCATCTCACAGACATGTTCCATAAAAATTGACGCTTACATGAATTCCTACAATATTCATTCCTTAACTTTCTTTATATCTTAGTCCGGGCGCAAATGTCATGAATAAGGCATTTGTCCGTGGTCATTTCTGGGTAACAGCCGTGAAAGATGTCTCAATTACTTAGTTAGGTCTAGCATAATAAAGATCGTGATGATGATAAGTCGAAATCACAGGCAAACACCTCGGAAAAAAAGGCCGCAAAAATTTTCAGGGTTTTGCTATATCGCTTGTATTTCAATAACCGTTCAAGATATTCAACCGTTTTTTCAGACGAAAATATTTTTAAAATCTTCCTCTACAATTTCTGATTCATAAAATTTTCCTCTAAAAATAATATTTTTTTAGTTATAACCTTCAAAAGCCCAAGAAAAGTTTTTTCTAATTTTTCTCAAATTTCATTCCATTATAACTTTTTTCGTGCTAGAGATACAGAGAAATTCTAGATCCATTAAATTTAGAGCGTTTTTTCAACTTTGGAACGATTTATCTTTGTGCGCAGTACGTCAAGAAATGAGTTCTCCAGCCCCCCTCCAAAGGAAACCCTGCACGGTTCCTGGTGCGTTTTTCATACACATGAGGTAACAAGCTAGAGCTTTAAAATCGATTTTTTTCATGAGTATTCCAAGATAGAGACTTGCAAATGGTCTCAATCTCTTCGTTCCAACAAGCCAAATAAGATTATTACTGATGAATACAACGGAAATATCCGACATCATTAAAAAAGTCAAGATGGCGGTCATTATTGACAGAAATGTTTGTATCGCTTGCTATTTAGTTATTGTGGAAGACATCGGATTGGTTTTACGACCAAAGTGCTCAGAATTGACCAAACTATGATGTTCGAGAGAATCGACATATTTCGACCACTCTTTTCATGATTTATCTAACTTCAAAAACTTTAAACATACATTTTTCTGGGACAATATTTTACTTTCCACCTTGTAAATTTATTCGCAGTAGACATACACTAGTGTTATTGGTACAGTGTTTTAGTATATTTCTGAAGCTTTAAAATGACATCTGGTTGGAGGCTGAAAGTCCATATTCCATGGCTGGAGTGTAATGATGTGTAGAAAGAGATTATCCAGGATGTCAATCTCAAAAATGTTTGTCATCATGAAAAGAACAAGAAGACGGCAAAAATATGTTGATTTTCAAGAAATCGTCTGTAATTCTAATAATGTCGAGGACATCGTATCAATTCAGCCATCTGGAAGCTCCAAAATAATCATACTACAATATCCGGAAGATTTATCCAATTCCAACAACTTTTACTATGGTGGATATAACTCCAAACATTTGAAATCAGATTTTTGGCCGCCATCTCGGATTTTTCTATGATGACAAAGATTTTCTAGATTGCCATCATGGATAATCTATTTCCACACATCTTTACATGGAGATTGATACCATTTTCAAGTCTGTACCTTCAAAGGGTCATAAGCTACATGGTTTTCTAATTGTTCAGGTTTGGCATAATATGGTGAAAAAAAGAATGTTTTCCACTGCGAACAGTAGTTTTTTCTCTTTTTCCAATGACGCTCCAGCCGTAGATGATGGACTTTCAGCCTCCAACTAGATGTCATTTTGAAGGTTTAGAAATATTCTACTTCTACAACACTGTGTCAATAATTTTGGTGCTTGTTCACAGTGAATATATTTACAGGGTGAAAAATAAAATTTTGTCCCTAGAAAAACTTATTTCAAGAGTTTGAAGTTATTTTCACCATAGTAAAAGTTGTTGGAAATAGATAAATCTTTCGGATATCGTAGTATGATTATTTTGGAGCTTCCAGATGGCTGAATTATTCCGATATCCTCGACATTATCAGAATTACAGACGATTTCTTGAAAATCTGCATATGTTTGCCGCCATCATGATTTTTTTATGAAACATTTTTGAGATTGCTATCATGGATAATCTTTTTCTACACAAAGAGATTGATACCATACCCAAGTCTGTACCTTCAAGGAGGCATTTGGTGGAAAAAGCGTGTTTTCCTCAGCCAACAGTACTTTTCTCTCTTTTTCCGATAACTAACTAATAGCGATAACTAAATAGCAAGCGATACAAAAATTTCTGTCAATAATGAACGCCATCTTGAATTTTTCAAGGTTATAACAAAAAAAATATTCGTTTCATGGAACAAAAATTGTAGAGGAAGATTTTCAAAATATTTTCTTCCGAAAAAACGGTTGAATATCTTGAATGGTTATTGAAATACAAGCGATAAGGCAAAACCCTGAAAATTTTTGCGGCCTTTTTTTCCGAGGTGTTTGCCTGTGATTTCGACTTATCATCATCACGATCTTTATTATGCTAGACCTAACTAAGAAATTGAGACATCTTCCACGGCTGTTACCCAAAAATGACCACGGCATGACATTTGCATATAATTTCACTCTTTTACGCATTTCCTTGCGATTGTTGCAGTGTTGAGTGTGAAATCTTCAGTTTTGCTACAATAGCCAATTGACAAAGGAATTTGAAGGGAGTGTTTTAAGCACAATTTTTGACTCTGCAGCTTTGTTGTGACTATTCGGGAGGAGGAAATATCAAAAGTCCCCATCACTACCCCATGTGCTGAATAGATGAGGGCGGTTCAAATGTTGTAGCATTTTTTAGCTTTTTGCTTCCACGCTTATATCTTGGGAGAATTAAGTTTGATAGATTCTCTACAACTTTCGTTTAATAAAGTTTTGTAATATCTACAACGTTTTTCGAGATATCCGTTCTTGAAAAAGTGGTATTATCGAAATAACAAGCCCATATCCATTTTTTTTTATCTATTAGGGCTCATAACTCTCCAACAATGCATTGTAGAAACCAATGCTCATTGTAGTAGGTTCGTAGAACATTGAATTATCTTCAATTTGATGTACTTTTTTACTATTCAAAGTTCTCCTTTCATTGTTATAGCAGCTTCAATGCAGGGGGTGGAATTTTCAAGTTTGAAACAAGTGTCAACTCAAAGGTTGTTCAACACTTTTAATAGAGGGGATGAAGATGCATACTTTTACCTTCCATGTTCACCTTCTAACCTAGTCCCAATTGAGCTGCGAAGTCAGATATTGGGTTCCACACATCCCCTTTGAATTTCATTGTCAAATGATCTATTATTGCAGCATTTAAAATTCAACCCCCTTGATTCCTTTGGTACCTTAGCACAGGATGTAGGGGATGGGACTTTTGATATGTTTACCTCCTTACAACCTCAAACAAAACTGCGAGGTCAAAAATTGTCTTCTAGACTTTTCCCTCTACAACCCTTCCTTGACTGGCCTAGTCTTAGTACTGATACTGATCAAATCATTATTCTGAAGAGCCACACAAGAGAATATTCTAAAGAAAAGAGCAAAAATAATGAGAGAGAAAATCGACAGAATATTTCATTATTCTGCGTTACATTGTGTCACAGGTTGTGAAAGGAAGGTTACAATGATTGAAAAGCTGACTGACGTATTGATGATACTGTTTGTTGGCCTTTGGATGAGAACTGGCAACAGAGTTACTGATATTGCGAGAAAAGGATTCAAGGATGGAGACGCCTGGCTTGTACAAACACAAGAAACAGAAGAGAGGAAGAAGATTACGGGGTGGAATAATATCGTGGAAAGAAAGAAAGGAATAAGTTGTGTTGATTTTGCTTGTTCGTCTCGGGCTCTTCAGCCGCTCTACAGGGCCCGACTTCTCTTTCGTCTGGTAATCGAGAGATATTTCATTTTACTCTCACCGAAGCCCTTTTTCCACTGCTACCCGCTCCAAGATCTACGAGGAGACTGATCGAATAAGACCCTTGTTTGGGTGCAATGACATACCCAAACTCCAATTTGAAAGCCAGCTACATTTGACTTGAAACGATGGATTCCTATTCCAATTTTTGTAAGAATCCCTATCAATCGAGATGTACATCATGTAGAAGTGTGTTACGTTTTAATAAATGTAGTAAACACGTTATAACTAATGATGAGGGGAAAAGATTAGGGGACAAAGATTGGAGATTGGAGCAATATGTCACGCATATGGAGATAATTATTTCATTCCGATAGGTTTATAGGTTTTTTCATCATCATAATCCATCATGGAATAGGCTTATAAAATATTATTCTTGAATGAAATTATGTTATGTTTAATAACAATTCTGACTTCTATAGAAAGAAACATATTCAGTGAGTATCTCTGCTATATTAGTACAGACCTGTTCAAAATGAAATAGGTGATGAATCATAATGGCATGATTTGGACCAATTTTATAGCCGATTTTCGTCCTGCACTTATTCCGCAACACCGGGCTCGAGTACAAGGCTTTAGATATTAGAAAAATTCCTCCTCTATTACTAACCAAATATTTCTTAAACATTCTAACCCTCTCAATTTTATAAGAAAAGCACTAATCTAGTTCCCTTCACTGAATTCCATGCCAATGTATGGACCGATCAAGAAATGCTTTCAGGTCTTTCGTAAATGACGCAACCTGGGGCCACAGGGCCCAGTATAACAAGAGTCAAATGTCGTACATTACAGGCTAGTTAACTGTAGTTAAAATTTCAGACCCGGCTTACACTGAGCAGTGAGCAGTGAGCAGGATATTTACGGCGCACCATTAAACATTGTCATTTGGGAATTGAGCCTGGTTTGGGCAGTTATGCAGCAATCTGTTGGCGTTTTCAACCCTCAGCTGACAGCTAGACCACGATTTATTCTCAGCCACTTCTTACCGCCGCTGCTTCATTCTCGTCGACAATATTGCAATACAAGAGCCATTGCAAGGCAGACTTTAAGCCTAATCTGATCTCACATAGTCCATAAAAATGCCTGATTGGCTTGAAATTTATACTATAATAAAGTAAATAACTGGCTTATACACACGTACGGGATCGGAAAATTATGTTTCACATCTGAACTACTGGACTGATTAACTTGAATTTTGCATAAATATATTCCTAATTATGGATGGTTATAGGTCTATCTATTTTCAATTCTTCAAGATTTCATTACGTCAAGTTTTCAGTTTATCATGTTTCGGAATAGACCCTTGCGGAGCAAGGGTTTCCTGCTAGTCTATAATAATTATAATGAAAGGAAGACTAGGCTTATACACGTACGGGATGGGAAATTCACGAACGACGCATCATCAGGTTTTTGAATTTAGATTCTTAATTCACCGAGGATGGTTATAGGCCTGTTTTGAATTCTTCCAAGTTTCCAGTGAATCAAGTTTCCAGAAACTTGACGTTTCAATTGTACCCTTGCAGAGCAACACAATTCCATGAATGAAGCAGTTCAAAATAAGTTAGTAATATTGAACGATTTCATAATCATGATGATTTCAAATCAAATCTTTATTTGTCCCAAAAAACATAATTACAATGAAAAAAATGTTTACAATACAATATGAAATGAAAAAATAAAAAATAAACATTAAATAGGATTATACATAACTATATTAAAAACGGGAATCCCTGCAAGGTTCGAGGAACCTGAGCGCAGAGGCCGAGTGTTCAATGCTTAACAGTAGAAGAAAATGTTGATGGGATATTATTAAGAAATAGGGAAGAGAAAAAGTAAGTGTGGAAGGGAAGAAAGAGAGCAGAGTAAAGGCATACGGGGAAGTTGAGAATAGTTGAAAATTACATAAAAAACATGAGAAGTCTTTATACTAAGCTATGAGGAGATTACATTGCCAAAATTACATTGTTTGAATTTCAATTAGCAGTTTTCTTTCAAATTCACTAGTGATAAAATGGTTGGGAATAACATTGATGAGCCGATATAAAAATTGTTTTCTACAAATTGACAAAACAGTATCTGTAATTTGAAAAGTAATAGATGAGGGACGGAGGTTATACGGTGAAACACGCAGGGTGAAAACATTCATATATGTTTATTTATGTTGATGACTGATTAAATTTTTTATGTATAGCTGCCTGACAGTTGAAACATCTAGCTCACTAAACGAGTGGGTACTCACTTGGATAGAGTCTGGGTTTTCCCAATAATCTTATAAGGTGTTTTTGGATTACAAAAAGTTTTTCCAAGTGGTTTGAGTATGTTCCACCCCAAATTTGTATTCCATATTGCAGAAATGATTGAATGTAGGCAAAATATATGAGACTTGGGATTTTTTTATTACCAACTTGGCTGATATTACTGAATCTACTTATCCAATGTCTGAGTTTGTTACATGTACTATTGATGTGAGCCTCCCCACGCAAATGTTGATCAATCATTATACACAAATATTTAACAAGATGTTCTCTATTAAGCTTTGAGCATGTACAATTCATCCAATCAGAATCGTTGCAATATACATTATGGATTTTAATGAAATCCAAACTTTGCGGCTGGCCTATAGAATTTGGGGATAGACATGAAATTACTTTTTTTTGATGTTCAATGTTAATATTATGATCATTATATGATCGTTATATGATCGTTATATATCATCAAACCAGGATTTTACTATTTTAAACCCGGATTCTGCTGTTTTTTTTTTGTTTTTTTTGGTATCCTCCCAATTACTTCACTGAATAACAATGAAGTGTCATCAGCAAAAGCGATTGAAACATCATTTTTTAATTGTAACTTCAGAAGATCATTTTTGTAGATTAGGAAGAGAATCGGCGACAAGACTGTTCCTTAAGGAAGACCGTAATCAGTGAGTTGTTCAAGGCTGGTTCTATTATCAATTTTGAGCATTTGGAATCTTTTTTTACTTTCCTTGCCCTATTACCATAGGTAATGAAAGTATTGCTTTCCGAAAAAAATTTAGGTACCCCAATTTCTAAATTTCTATACGTTTCAAGGTCCCCTGAGTCCAAAAAAGTGGTTTTTGGGTATTGGTCTGTATGTATGTATGTGTGTGTGTGTGTTGTGTGTGTGTGTGTGTGTATGAGTGTATGTGCGTCTGTGTACACAATATCTCATCTCCCAATTAACGGAATTACTTGAAATCTGGAACCTAAGGTCCTTACACTATTTTCTAAATTTCTATACGTTTCAAGGTCCCCTGAGTCCAAAAAGTGGTTTTTGGGTATTGGTCTGTATGTATGTATGTGTGTGTGTGTGTGAATTTGATCAAATTCATACCTAAAAAAGTCATTGATAAGCTCTATCGACTGCCACAAGTCCCATATCTGTAAAAATTTCAGGAGCATCGCCCCATCTTTGCAAAGTTTGATTTTAGATTCTCAATTATCAGGCTTCAGATACAATTTAAACGAAAAAAATTTAGTGAAAAAGATTCAGCATGAATATCTCTACAATTTATGTTTTGTAATATTTTCACCTAAAATTGGAAATAAGCTCGAAATGCGAGAAAATAAGATTATTTAATTGCAAACTGTTTGCAACTGTTGATTCTATTAAATCATTCACTATGAAGAGATAGCAGACTTCGTGTCTCTGCAGCGCTATATATTGTCCTGTCACCAGCTGTCTCGGATCTTAGAATAGTAGATTTGATGTGCGCGGGAACACTAGCGTCAGTTGATCAATTTTCATAACGGCAAGGAAAGTTGTGTGAGTGCGCCACACCAGATTTTTTAAATAGCTCTTGAATAATTCGAGGGCTATTTCTCGAATACTCAACTTTTCCATTTTTATCAGAAGTTTTGATTGAGGAACAGTGTCAAAAGCTTTAGCTGGGTCTAAAAATATGGCTATTATTTTATTTTTGTCATTGAAATTTTCTTAATTGGAAGAGATATTGCATCTACTGTACTTTTTCAGACTGAAACCCGAATTGATTTTTGTGAATTATATTATGCTCTAGGAGGTAGCTAACTAAACAGTTTTTTATTTACTTTTCAACAATTTTGGAAAAAATGCTCAACAAGCTGATTGGACGATAATTTGATGGATTTGAAGCGTCACCTGATTTGAGTAGGGGTATGATATTGGCCAATAATTTTAAACTATCAGGGAAAAAACTCTCCGCAAAACATAGATTTATTATCACCTTCAATGGTTTTATAATATGTGGTGAAATAATTTTCAAAATCCTATCGCTAATATTGTCAATTTCTGGAGCTGAGTTATTGTTTAGAGAGTTTATTGAAGCAGTAATTTCATTTTCATTGGTAGGTGTCATGGAGAAAGAGTTGTAATGCTCCAATTAAGAGTCCTTGAAATTATTAGATGTTGTTGCAATGGGATTATTTGACTTCAATTTCTCAGCGAAACTTTTCCTAACTGAATATCGATTTAGTGTTTCAGCTTCTATTTTTGGATTTTTTTCAGTATGTCTTGTACTTAACAATTCACGATTGGAACGATTTATTTGATACCTAACGATTTATTTGAGTAACTTATTCGAAAAATGAAGCGAATAGTAGTTTTAGTATTGATTTCAACAAGGAATTGATTCATAAGTATCCTAGAATCATATATAATTCAGTTATTCACAATAAGATTGATTCATAAAATTTCTCACGCTGAACAACAACGTAAAAATCACGTGAATATATTATATTTCAAATGGATTGACATCATTTGGAAAATGAGAATCTTCCAAAATTGATTACTTTTCAAGTTTCCATCATTGAAAATATTCTCCACTTCAATAATTCAAATACAACTTAGAACGAAGCAATCCTAATTGGAACTCTAGAGCAAAATTTCAACTAATTGAAATTGTTCACCAGTGTGAATTACGCTACAACTACAGCCCACCGAATTCATTGACGTGCATTCTGGGTACAAGTCATTATCAATTCATTCGCTTTCAGGCAAACCTTCTCATCCTATCAGAAAATTTGTATGGCAAGTGAGTGACTGAACGGCATGCTTTACGCAATCAGCTATAACGTCGATATAATTTGCCATTAATCAGGTAGGCGCTCTTAATTACCACCCCTTGTCCAAAGCGACCTCTCCAGTCTCCACTCGTATTTTTAGCATTGTCAAAGCAATTTATATACTCACCTTATTTCAATAAAATACCAGGCTTGTCCCTAATGGGAGACAATGGCTAACTACTCATTTGTTGCATGGGCTTCAGTGGCGGGGCCTTCTAACAACTAGTTCATTCACAATTGTTGCAGCAAATTACCGCGAGAGTCCTGTGTAACAATATTCATTGTTCCAATTATGAATGATGAATATTATGCGAATTATCATGAGGAGTTGGTCTGTTATGAAAATTTGTTTCGCTGCTATGCTTTTCTGTGTTGTGAGTATCGACTTTGTTAGTGTGTGCGTAGAAGGCACGTTACTAAGAGAATCATCGACTTTCCTGGAGCATCAGCCTGGTTCATGACCTTATAAGGCAAGGAAGTTGTGTCCGATTGATTATCAATCATGCCTTATTTGGTTAGGAATTTGGAAAATAGCTGTCACTTTGTGGGAGAATGTATCTCAAATTGTAGTTGTACCGTTCGTTTCTATTGGCGGAAATTCTGAAGAATATTTTCAAGAAAAATTCAACTGCCGATTACAGTCGACTTTGGTTAAGTTGCAATAATCGAGAATCTAGTATGGCCGATTACACAGCTGTCCTCGACAAGGCAGGCGTACCATCGCTTCACTCTGTGTCTGTCCTCTGTTGAAAGCAGTTCTAAATGTAGTCTCAGTTTTTTGTGTTAATCATGGCTTTATGCCTGCTTTGGGCTTGGTAGTATTTGACTTTGGAACCTTCTGTTCCAATAGCATATTTTAGTTTTTCTGCCTCATTAAATGCTTTAAATTAAGTTAGAAGAGAGGATATCAAATTTGTCGCCTTAGGATTAACCTTCAATTACCGCTACTAAGGTATGTCATAGATTATAATATAATTTAGGAAACTATTATCGATGAAAGCTTCCATCGAAATATTAAAATTATTGTAATATTAGTAAAGTAATTGAGAATAGTCCTTTTGATTCTTTTGTAATGGAAGATGGTAAGTGTAATTTAAACTGATGAGTGATGGAAGAAAATGAACGGTATGCTTTTGTAGGAATGGTACTCTACATTTAGAAGGAATGAGGATATTTTTTTATGTTTTGTTTCGTATTACTTCTGAAGAGGAAGCTATGATCATTTTTATAATAATAAATACGTCAAGATATCTTTCAATTTGTTTAGTAGCCTCTACTCACAAATTTTTACACTTTGAACAAAAAAAATGTAATTAAAACTGCTATCTCAAGTAGTATTATTAATTACTTGTATGTTACAAACAGGCAGACAGACGTTAACGGAAGCGAATCAATATAGAGCTTATGAATTAATGTTGTGAATTCAGCTGAAATCATGTGTCGGCGCAGAAAGTCTATCTGTCTGACAGTTTGTGGGATATCTCCCCAATAGCATCAGATTTTTTAAATGGATGGAAAAATTGAAGAGATAGCATGCAATTTATTCCAGCTGACCAAATAATAAATTGAAACACATATTTTTCCTATACACTCTCAAGGTTATTTTTATATCCTGAAAAAGACGTAGGAGTGAGTCAATTTTGTTGTCCAACGAAATTGACCTGTAAAAAGGTTCGAAGAATTTGTGGTCAGCATTTGAAGCTTATTAATCAATTCTCTTTAAAGTTCTTGTTGACACATGCAAACAAAAAATGACTTTGACCTTTAGTAAGTCAAAAAATCTGGTGTGGCGTACTCACACAACTTTCCTCGCCGTTATGAAAATTGATCACCTGACGCTAGTGTTCCCGCGCATATCAAGTCTACTATTCAAAGATTTGAGCCAGCTGGTGACAGGGCAATAACGCTGGAGACACACGAGGTCTGCTATCTCTTCATAGTGAATCATTTAATAGAATCAAAAGTTGCCAACAATTTGTAATAATTGGATAATCACATTTTCTCGAATTTCGAGCTTATTTTTAATTTTAGGTGGAAATGTTAATGAACATTAATTGTAGAGATTCTCATGCTCAATTTTTTCCACTTGACTTTTTTTGTTCAAATTGTATTTGAAGCCTGATAATTGAGAATCTAAAATCAAACTTTGCATAGATGGGGCGGAGCTCCTGAAATTTTTACAGATATGGGACTTGTGACAGTTGATAGAGCTTATCGATGACTATTCTACGTATGACTTTAATCAAAATCGTTGGAGCCGTTTTCGAGAAAATCGCGAAAAACCCTGTTTTTGACAACATTTTTGCCATTTTAGCCGCCATCTTCAATCGCTTTTGATCGAAATTTTTCGTGTCGGATCCTTATAGTGTAAGGACTGCAAGTTCCAAATTTCAAGTCATTCCGTCAATTGGGAGATGAGATATCGTGTACACAGACGCACATACACTCATACACACACATACACACATACACACACACACACACACACACACACCACACACACACACACACACACACACACACACACACACACACACACACACACACACACACACCACACACACACACACACACACACACCACACACACACACACACACACACACACACACACACACACAACACACACACACACACACACACACACACACACACACACACACCACACACACACACACACATACACACATACAAACATACAGACCAATACCCAAAAACCACTTTTTTGGACTCAGGGGACCTTGAAACGTATAGAAATTTAGAAATTGGAGTACCTTAATTTTTGTTCGGAAAGCAATACTTTCCTTACCTATGGTAATAGGGCAAGGAAAGTAAAAAAAGTTTGCAAATGCTCGTTCAATGATGGTTTCCGGATCCATTCCGAACTGCTATGTATTAACTGAGTTACTAAATAAAAAACTACAAAATAGTGTAACGATATAGATATCATGAGTATTAAGAAGCAAACATAGCAGACTTACTTAAAAAATTAATCAAAATTCACATCAGCAACAACATGAAAAACTGTCAACTATAATCAATAGTTATCATTTCATTTAAAGATCAATAATGCAAAAGAATCATTGAACAAAGAAACATTTGAGCAATGTGTGACTATTTTGAATGGAAACTCCCAATTTGACAGCAAGAAATTATAAATGCAGCCATTCTACTGCACAGGCTTTGTTCAACTTTAAATGCTTCCCTCTCGCGAACACAGTATTCTACTGAATCCATCACCGTACTTTTGCAAACTATGTTATAATATCATTTTCAGCAAACGGAAAATCCGTCGAATTTTCCACAATTCAAACTCTACAATACACTCAACTACAAGAAACAAAAAACCAGATGCTATTGATAAAGTTGAAGTTGGACATGGACGAACGGAAGCGGACGCGTTAATGCATGAAATATTGTTGGCGGGTGCGGGTGCGTCGCGTGCGTGCGAGCGAGCGGCAGCTCTCAGATTTATTCATCCAAATCAATTGGCAAACTGTGTATATGAAGTATTTAGTGATCGGCTTCACGTGCTGTTGAGTCGCAATGCAATTAGAACGATGAATTCGATCCTTCGATCGTTCACTAGTCATTCATAATAAAACAGCCCCATTTTCATGGGCTCCTTTCTCCCAGTCGGCTTTTCTTTCATTAGAAACCGTTTTTCCTTTCACCGACCGATCTTCACAAAACCCAACTCACCATTGTTTCAGTCTCCAATCACACAAAATGCTCCCTATAGACTTATTGACAACAATCTGATATGAATTCTTTTTCATCATTTCCAGGTAACGATCAATAGGCAGAATATAAGTATGCATGCACATATCAATTATTATGGAAGCAATCTGTGCAGTATCGATGGACGCTGCCCAGTTGCTATTCAATTTAAACCACGTTTCACTTCACCCTTCTTTTATCAGATGTATTCGGCTGTAAAAAACATTGAACAATGCTCCCGAGAATTTTTCAATAGTGAATTGAAGGATACCATTCTACAAAACCACAATTTTCTACCAGGAAAATTGGATTTTTCCAAAATACGAGTAAATACTGAATACTCTCTTTTATAAAGAGTTTATATGGAATTCACACTCGACGGACATTTTATTCAACTCTTTTAGATTAAAAGCATGAGATTTTTGAACAATATACATACCACGCAAGCTTTCCTCGACTATGAACGTGGATGAGAGTTGTTCTTAGAAATCGTTAGAACAAGATTGGAGAAGAATTTCAAGGATACTCTCAATGCTAAGAAATGCAATCATCATGAATTGTTTTTAAAGAAGTTCAGAGTGTGATATTAATTGTAGAGTGGCGTTTCCTACGAACCAGAATTCAATAGATGGCATTCCTACGAAGAACTACCACCTGTACTCACCTTGTTTGAATCCCCTCAACAGGCGGGATTCATAATGTCGCGATATTTTCAAGGGTATAAAGAAAATTCCATAAACATTGCAAAATTTTTTTAATTAAGCTTGATCAAAATTAATTCAAAATAAATATAATTTTTCAACTTGAATGAGACTCCTTGAATATGACATTCTTTATTATTGCTCTGGAATAGGATTGTGAGTATTGTAACTATGTGAGTAGAATTGGAAAGTAGTTTTCTTAGTCGAGCCTTGTTTATGTCTTGTATTCAATAATCAACTTCCGTGATCCACAGACTTCCCAACTACTGTAAGTAGGCACTATGGCTAGCCGGCTCTATAATTTTGTAATAAAGTATAAGCTATAAACGTTTGAAAATGGAGGACTCAATGTTCTAAGACCCATGCAATATCCGAGAATAATTCTAACATTTTTTAGAACTTGCCGGAATATTAATATGACATCAACATTTCTTTTTCACGCCACATTATTATTCCATCTCACTTTTCAAATTTCATTTTTGCAGGTTTGTTACCATGTCCTTTGAATACATACTCTCCACACCATCATTTGATTGCATTAGAGGTCAGCGAATTTCAGGCGGCTATTTAGAATAACACGTACGTATTTGAAAAAATGCGAGTGGAGACAAGCTAGAGCGCACAAGTGGAATGTGCAATGAGGTGGCAACACTGTCTGACTTTATTCGAGCATTTAAAACCTGCGCTCCTATTCACTACCACAAAACTTTGTGCCGAACAAAAACTCTAAAAGGCAAAAAACGCATTAGCCCCGGTTGAGCCTTCATTGTCATTGCACGAATGTTACATTGGATATGTGCTGCGTGGGGGCCATTTATACGAGAAGATAAATAAAAATATAACTCTTTTCCTGAGCGAAATCTAATTGAGTAATCGCGTCATTCTAATGCGGTGGTATTATTTTTGCAAATGAAAACAGCTCACCCTCCTGCCAACTCTCACCCTACTAGCTTGCAGCTGAGTAGCCGTTGGTGGGAGATATCTAGGCAAGAGACCATGGTCAAATCCATGCAATAACACCACGTCAGTTAAAAAAGGATTTTGTTGGAACGCTCTCAGCCCTCATCTCTGCTCCCACACACGCCATTAGAGCACACTTAATTGTCCTTTCAGCATCCCATATTATAGTTTATTAGTCACATTCTGTACATCCATAACACAACTGGATGGAAATATGTGATCATTGTCGCTGAAAAGTATAATTGAGAATTATACCATGATCATACCTCTCCTGATTCTTCTGTGATGATGAACTGTTGCTGTATAAGATTTGGGTTGAGTGATTTTTTTGGGACTCGTGATCAATCAAAGAACGATACATTAATCAAAGGTGATTAAAGAATTCGAATTCTTCATAAATTTAATACAGATTCACTTCCTCCACACCAATCCCCTTAACAAATATCTAAAGGGGAGCGAAGTATCACACTTTGCCAGTCCATGATATCAATTTCAAAAAACAGGTCCAATATATCATTATTTTGAGTTTTTATGCAAAAAAGTAAAACATTCCAGCCAGTTTTCTTGTTTGGGTTTTGTATGAATTCTTTGAAACCAATATACCTTGATTGGAACTCGTTTATTCGATAGCTACCAGCAGTTTATTGAATATTTCTGGTTTCAAAATATGTGGCTGACCTCTGAGCAGCTATGTTGTCATCCTATGAATTGTCAGGTCCATGTTTCTTCTGCGTGTTCCTTGTGGCTGATTTAGATTGCGGGTTCCTTTTGGTGGATGTTTTGAGTCTGTGAATGTTAATATGTGTGATGCTAAGATTGCTGAGTTCTGAGTATAGTAGTACAGAAGGGAAGAGTGGATGTTTGCGTCCTATTATTCTCAAAATGAGCTTTTTAACCTTAGACAGGATCGATGTGGCAGAAATTCGCAGACTCATTTTCATCATGTTTGTTGATAGTAGTTGTCGGGGTTGAATGAACTTGTGAATTAATTTTTTGATTTTAGCTGATTAATCTAAGATTTCATCATGTTTGTTGATAATGGATTGAATCATAGCCTACTATTATCTAAAGTAAGCCATGATTGAATGGATTGAATTGAATCTACTTTTGTGTTCATTTTCAGATTTCAGCTGTTCGATGTAGGATGTGTTTATACCTACGAAGTTATTCATCTTTTATGACCCCTAAATATATTATACTAGTAGTTCTGTGAACAGTAGACCTCACGCAGTTTTCTCATCCACAAGTCTGATGTCACCTGTTTGAAATGTAAACTAACTCAGTTCACGTTTGAATTTGTATTCCATAATATAATATTATGATATAATTCATCCAGTTCCGTGATAATCTTTCCATCTGATGAAAATTAATTTTTTACAATAAAAAATATTATAATTCCTTCAGCATTATTTAGTTTGTTTGATCATTTTTAATCACCTATAAAATTAGTTTTTTTTTCAAATGTGAGAATATTGAAACCAAAGACCAAACCAAACCAAACCAAAGATGCATAACTCTTTAAGGTCTTTGATTGAAACGATAGACCTTATAGAAATAGACACGGCTTCTCCAGATTCTGTGTAATCCACTTGTCAGCTGATTGATTACGAATAATTTTATAGTCTGATTAATCTTATCTTCAGAGTAGATGGTATATAATAGTGATATCAGATTATGGAGAAATTCCTTTTCTTTTCATATTATCCTTAAAATGCAAAATTTTAAAAAACCTTGTGTATACATCTACGCGCAGTTGAAAAAGGAATATTCCTGCCAAATCTCATAGAATTCTATCAACGCGTTTGGCCGTAATCGCGGTACATACAAACAGACAAAAAAATCAGAGTTACAACATAGACCTCACTACGTTCCGTCAATTATTTGAGCGCTCTTCTTCTTTTTCTACTGGTTCCTGCTCCTAATGGAGGATGGAAATCATCAATGCGATTCTCACTCCACTAACTACCCGGAAAAGTTATTTTGAGTTGTAGCAATATCAATCTCTCAAATTACATAGCCAGGACAATCTTTTACGTCTTACACTCCTCTTTCCCCAGATCTTGCCCTGCAACAGTGAGCCTCAACAGTTCATACTTCTCACCCCTCATCACATGTACAGAGTATTCTAATTTTCTTTTTTTATCGTTGATATGATTTCGCATTCCTTCGACATAAGTAAGAATGCATTTCTATGTGTCACCTTTGCCGTCCATCTCATCCTCCACATCCTCATGTTGCACCACATTTCAAATGCCGCAATGCTTTTGAAGTTTGACTTTTTCGGAAACCATGCTCCCATGCCATAGAGTAACATGTGTATTCTGACTTGCAAGTCAATATCTCGGCTGCAAAAAGAATACTCACATCTATTAAGCGCTCCAGTGAAGGACACATTCAATTCATACTCTCCAATTTGCAATGATGAAGTAGTCTGAGCTTAGAAGGTGTCTTGGTATTTGTAAATATCAAATACTTTTATCATTCCTCAAACAGTATTGATGACTTAGTAAAAGTGACAAATAGTTAAATTATTATGGGAAAATCGTGATTTCTTTTCAAATTTAGAGGTGAAGTACTACGAAAACTGTTCATTTAATAAAATAACAGCCAATACCTTTGAATGACATTCAAGATTTTGTATTCCTGAAGTGAGTTATTCACAAATGAGAGATAATAAATTACAACCAGCAATTTGTATAATTTGAACATTTTACTGTCTTGGTTCAGATTGATATCATTTTAATTCTCAGGGATTGAAACAGATCTTTCGTCAATACAGTGTATTCTATGTTATTTATTGGATAGCATTTTCTTTGAATCTCAATTACAAACAAGCTCTAAACATTGTTGTAGCAGGTTCTCACACCTCCTCACGTGACGTCAAACCCATAAATCTGAGTAGATTTCTCAAAATTCCAGTAGAGCAGTTACGTTTAACTATTTCTCGTCTCCAAAAGGCGTGAGACATCAACTTATCATCAGCTTCATTATTTGGCTTATTACTCACGACAAAGGCTAATACTGTCGGGTAATTTGCAGGAGAGAATCCTCCCTGCGAAAAGTGGTAGCCGAGCTCTCTGTCTTTGGCATCACCTTGATAATGAGCTATACTTATGACATCATAAACTTGAGATACTCTTGCTTGAACAGGCAATTTGTATTTTATCGCTCTATAATAGCCTTATTAAAGTGGCATCGTGCTGGAACGCATTATTGAAAATCACGCTCAACTGTTTACAAAATAACGACTGCTCTCCCAACCCTCCTAATATACCCCCTTCTCTACGCCCTAAGTACGATTTTTACCAATAACCATGAATGGTATGTGATGTCATAAACATCGATTTTGCATCGAAACCAAACTGTTTTACTCTTATAGCTTGCAATTTCCGCATCCAGCCCCCAAGGAATTACCTTTTTCATACGGGCCACAATAGAAGATTGAACATTATTTTGCTTATGGAGGTATCATCCACAGTTGTCACATGGTTTATTTCCATTTATTCCAGTGAGTTGAACTAACAGAGCTTGGAAATGGTATTGGATTATGAAAGGTTCTACTGATATGACTATCAGGCATGCATTTTTATTCAATATTTTTAGAAGAGCTTCATCAGATCAATTCCAACAGGCTTTATTCATTTATGATCTATCTGAGTAAATGGATTTTGTTATTCTTATCAATTATTGCAGCATGATATGAGGCATGCATAGCAACACCGTTTGATCGCATGTTATCAAGCAACTGAACTTGCACTAAGCTCGCCTACGCATACCAAAGTTAGGTGCTTTGTAAGCAACTTTTCCACCTGATTCCGAATAGTGTATGCATAATTTTTCCATCATGTACTACACGTGAGCAATGTAAAAATTTGGCGTGCTCGTGAAATGGTTGCATAGAGAAAAACTATGTTATATTATATACACTGTATGCCGCACAAACATTCAGTTCGGGCAGAATATAGAATTGCCGTGCTTCAAAATTAAAGCAATTTGTAAGCAGCAAGACGCTAGACTATTCGTGATAGACGGCAATTTATTTTCAACTAGCTTTCCTACCATGAACTGGAGAAGATCCAATGCCAAATCCGAATCAGAATCAATTCTCTCCAACAACCACAACAGCGATTTCTCATCAAGACACAGACAAACTGTTGACAATTTCTCGCTTTTGATCGTTGTTACACATTACCAACAAATGCAGCACTTCCTCCCACAGACTACTCTCACATTCTACTTACAGCAAGTGAGTGAAGAATAAAGTCACATTGAACATATATATTTTTTCAATGCTCTCTCATAGTATACTATGAGATAATATATGTACGGTAATTCGAATTGTTATCCAACCTTTAGAGACTTCTTCAAAAGTATCTGACATGATGAAATCTCCAGGAATATTATCTTCCCCATGTCTGGAACTGGGCCTTGGTCTAATTGAATTTATTCTCTATCAGTTTTGGGCGGAGAGCATACTATTCATCTATCATTGAAATCACACATGGATAAATTGTGAGATAAAAAGTGAGTGATCGGATGAATAAATTAACAGCAATTAAATATACTGAACATCATATATGTGATTAATGATCAACAATAACAATGGGTCGATAAAGAAATCAAAATAGATTGACAGGTTGACTCTCATTTTTAAATTCAATTCTGTAGAGTAAAATTTGGATATTTTTGAAACCAAAATATCATCGTCTCCACTTAAAAATGACCCACTTGAAAATTAAACTACACAAATTTCAAATACAGTATATAATACACGAATTTCTGGCCCTTTAACTAAGCGCAAACAATTCTGCTCCAATATGAATTGTTAAGCCACAATGTTATTAGTGGTAGTGGAAGACATTAAACGACTTTGACGTTGGAGTCAAGAGAGCATCTCAAAGATAACACCGCACTGTTATGTGGTCGTATACTGGCCGGACTTGTACAGTGCAAGTTTAATATCGGCAGTATGGCCTCATTGTGTGGTTTCTCACCCCTCTTACGAGGCGGGCCACCTCTCTTCCGGTGGTCGTGTGTGGTACTTTGCCTCGCCAAACAGTTCACCAAGTTTATGAACTGCGCTTATACTGTACTAACGACAAGAAACATTCAATTCTCTCAAACAGGAAGAATGGAACGTGGAAGCTGGTAATTCTGCAAAGAATAATGGCAATAATCTATTTGGGAGCAACGTGTTGTGAGATTCAGTGTGATCAATGTTTGTTTTCGTCCTACTGTTAATTTATCACTATGATTTTATACGGTAAAAATATAACTTGAAGGTTTGAGGACATTATCATGAGAGTAAACATTTCTACATTACCTAGTGGTTAGTACAGCATGATCGCAATTCATTAAAAAAAGTAATTTCCTCTAGCTTTTCACTTGTTTGTTAGCGATTTACTTGCATTTTTTTAACAAATCGTTTTAAAGTATAGATATTCTTAATGTTCAAGTGAGTACTTTCTTACATATATTGTTTTAGACAGTTAAAAATTTGACATTTTTGTTATTGTTAGATATATTCCTCTGTAGATAACCAATTGCATAACTTCTCGTATTATAATTTTCTATTCTCAGGAATGTTCAAACTGGTGTTACATAAGTAATTCAACTGTTGCCGACATGATGAGGAGTTGAATCAACACACCATTTAACACAATCGAGCAATACAAGCAGAACACAGAGAAGTCAAAAGTAAATAACAAACAATGGCCTCACGCCTTATTCATCCACTAGACTTTTGTGTGCAAAGAAAATAAATATTCAATCATTGCGAGGCCTACAACTCACCTGCCCCTGCCCCTGCCCCCTTCAGATTCACAGTATAGTGTCTGCTCTCTGTTTATTATTTGTAGATGCGTACGTTTGGTTTATTTTCTAACACGTCGTAAAACTTCTAGCCACATGCTTCACTGACACTTTATGGAGTAAGATTTTTGGTTTACTTCTGGTTTGTATGCAGCTTTTTTGTGCGATTGATCTAGGAACATGAGTTCCCACACCTTCATGAATAATTCGAGGGTTTTCATTTATTAGATTAACATTGATGGGAGTCCAACTGTTTATATTGATGCAGTATGAACTATTCAGTTAAATTCGGCTCCAATTCGGCTGAAAATATAATTTCAGGGATAGAGAAAGATGGAGCAATGATGAAATTCGTTTGTGATGACGAAAGGGAAATCTTATTTCAAGAATCGAAATGTAAGCAATGAGAAAGATTGCGTGAAGAATCATGAAGTTTCTCAAACAAACTACTGATCTGCTTCACTATAATTTTGATTTGGCTAATTTTGTAAAGAATTAATATTTTCTCCATGAACGAATAAAAACGTACACTCAGTTAATCGAAGGTAAGAAAGGTTGGATGCAGTTGTATCCGTCGTTCGGTGACGTTGGTTCTATCGCTACGATAAGTCAGGATTCATGCGCCTGCTACACCTATTGGACGGATAGAGAAACCAACACCACTATACTCTGTACAAAATTACTTTTGACTTAGGATGGACATGCGCAGCAGAGGAGCCATACAGCGGTAGCGATACAACGGCGGTGATGTTGCCGTTCTGAACCGGTCAGCGTTCTCTAATTTATAGTGAGTATTCAAGTGCTCTTGTTAAACTTAATAAGTTTCCTCTCTGCAAACACTGACTCGACTGATTCTAATCGACAAATTAGCAAATGCGCTTCCATCTATGACTCTATCCATCACTGTAATTGGCTGATCTCCCTCCATTTATCTGCGCCGCTTTCTCCAAATCAAAAGTAATTTTGTACGGAGTATAAATGTATTTATAATTGTTGGAAAATCGCTTCCTAATAGTCCGGAACCCACCTTGAGCTGTAAGACCTCATCTCTTTTGTCTCTTCCCTTTTCCAAGTCATACCTGAAGCTGTTGTTGGCATCACTTTCAGCAAAAGAAATTTTTAAAAAATAATTGGAAAATATTTATTTTATGATCTACATACTACCCTCCCTTTCCAACAAACTACCTGCAAACATATAAGAGACTACTCAAAAACAGATGTAATGATCTATGTAATAAACAATTCGCTCTCGATTTCAATTCAGTGAAATCAAAATGAGAATAAAATACAGTGATAATAGAACTCTGAAATAAACAATTAATATTCATTATCATTATTTGAATAATAATTCCTAATAGGCCTGTTCCATGATTTTTTTTCCAAATTATTGTACCTGTTGTAAAGTCACTGCCGCCAGCCTGAACGACTAATAACATTTAGTAATAATTAATATTGTATAAAATAATTCCTCCTTCTTTCCTTCCTTCTTTAACACCTTTTAGTTCTTCAATTAACTCCTTATTTCTCTTTACTCTAATTATTATGTTTATTATAATTCCTCATTATGATTGTAATCCTTTCATTTCATTTCTTGTATATTACTCTTGATTCACGACAAATAAGCTATTTTATTCTATTTATACTTAATTTTAATTTAAAGTTGAGAATAATTTTATTTTGATCTGGCACCTGCTGAAAAACCCGCGCGTTTAGCAGTACCCAACAATGTGAAAATGTTTTTCCAATAAAATTGATTGATTGATTGATTGATTGATCAGAGTATGTCCGAAACTTGTATATTAACAAATGGAACACTTTCGTAATCACATGCTCGACAATTAGGAAAACTTTTAAAACACTCTCAAATTTATAAGCAGGGATTCAACACTTTTTCAATTTCTAGTTCTAGAACTATTGCTGCTTCTCATTATTATCTACTTTTTAAATCTTTTTCATAGGCACATAATATAGTGCAGTAGTTTCCTAGTGGATGGCAATTCTCAAGGGGCATTAGTATGGGATATGGGAATGAAGACACAGTTGCAGTGAGCTCATCCCTTCACAAAATCCTATTCGAAGGCAGTGTATTCTGGACCATTCTTTTCCTCGAGAAATAAAGATTAATAGGACTTTGTCGGAAATACTTGACGGCGTTTTGTAGTTTGGAAACAGACACTCAGCAGGCAGGCAGTGGTCTGACGACGACCTTGTTATTTATAACCTGGTGAGGATTGGAGTGGCTCCCTCTCTCACTACTCAGCACTCAGTCGGTCAAACAGGATAAGCGGATTGGAATCACCCCCACCCTCCCGTCATTGTCATAAGAAGACTCAAAGTAGTGAAGGAGGTGGCGGTTTATCTTCAATGACCTAGTTTCCACTGCTTCCTTTCAGTTAAAGAGCTACCAGCATCATTTTATAATTCTACTGAATTATGCTACGAATAAATTCCTTGAACATTTTAAGCTAGAAATTAAATTTTACTAGAATAAACCTTATGGGGAAGAATATACCTTATCAATTACAATTAGGGGTTACTTTCTTAGTTCTTACTCCACACCACACCAAGTGATATCACTGAATTATATATGCTCGGAAAAAGACATCTCAGAAAACATTATAGGTTCAATATTTGGTAATTTGTAGGCCTTTGGAAGATATCTTCTGCTATCAGACCGACTACAAGTACCGTAAACATCGCTTGATGGCACTTGTACGTGTGGGGAGAACTTTGAATATGATGTTGCAGCCGTCTGTGAACTCTTCGTCATCGTGTACTTCTTCCTCCTTCTCTTGCTCGTTTTCTTTTCCTCGTCCTTTCCTTGTTGGGGCAATCGATCACTGAGTGTCAGCAGTCGATTGCCAATCCATCACGCACGTTAACTTGGGTAATGCAGTAAACGACGCTAGATATCCCTTAGAAACATCTCTCCTCTTCCTCCTCAGCCCGCTCCTCTCTCACCCATCAGCATCACTCTCAATCATCCTTAACACTTCCCCCCCCCTCACACCCTCAACACCATCCGAAGCAGCACTTGGAGGTCGTTACTCGTTACTTGGCCCAGATGCTTCTCTCACTACTTGTAAGCCGCTTCTTTCCGACAAGACCGAATTTTGTTTATGCCTTGCCGCTTGCTTTCATTCATAGCTAACATGATGAACGTTTCTGTAAAACCTTTCAATTTATTTTGGCCCGTCGATTTCCTGGATCACAAACAAATGTTTGAAATGGATTCGTCTTCGTCATCGAGTGATAAATGTTCTATTTATAACCTATTCGCGAATAGGTCTATAGGTGTAATCTTATTGACGATAATCGTGTGCTATGACCTACCTATAACTTGAACTAAGTCTTCTTATCACAGAAAGCAGTGATTTTTTTTCTTTTAAGAATTTATTGATTTATTGTGGAAATTGGAGAGAGCAGCGGAATGTCATATTTAATGATGAATTGGAAATATCAAATTTGATTTGTTTAGCTTAAAAACTTGTGAATTCAACATGTCACTATTAATATTTCAATTTATATATTTATTTTATAATATGATAGTATTAATATTATGATATAATAGAATTTCTAATAGGATATGATATATTGTATTATAATATGATATTTCAATTTTTATGATATGTTGAAGTGTTTTCATATCCATTTGCCTCCTCTTAGTAAAACGTTGCTGAGTGACAGCTAGTCGCATATTGAGACGCGACACCACGTGACGCGAATATGCTAGATGAGTTGATATCATAATAATTATGATCATTATCAATGATGACTCGAGGCAAAGTAATTATTAATGTTTACAAGTGAACATTATAATATAATGATCATTATGGTATAAACTCATCTAATAATAAATACAACAGATTCGCGTCACTCACGTTGCAACTTTATTTGCGACAATCCTAAACACACTCACTTTCTCGTCCATATGAGATACAACTAGTAGACTAATATTTGTGAATTATTATTAAACACAAGATTTAGTATTACCCTCTTTTGGACGACTATGAGACTTGCAATTGTATATTAAATTGGAATAGAGCTTTGATAATCCGGTACCAACAATGTAATTATTTCATGCTGTGAATTCAATATCATTCCACTAATAATCGAATGTGACGCAATACGATGTAATCGATCATAGATTAATGGGGTTTTAATTCAGATGCCGCAGGATCTTGTCAGCGCTGATTTCTTGGATCACATACCTCATTATCCTGTTCGATGCAAACAATCCCTTTTCAATGGAAAAATCTTGTGCATTGCAGACAAAGTCTGGATTTCTACAAGTTCAACGATGGGCTCAGTGCTGCACGACAATGGAGCTCGAGCTCTCAGCCAAAGGCTGTCAGCCAGCAACAGTCGAGCCGTGTTCAGGCAGAAGCGGCCTCAGGGTGTAATTCAGTTATTCAAACATATGCTCTTGTAAGGAGACGAGACCTTCGATAAAAATCGAATGTAGTCGTAACATATATGTATTTTCAGAATGTATGTGTATAGTCGAAGATACATCTTCCTTTTCTTGACTTGTGTATTTTTAATGAGAGCGTATGAAAATTTTATGAAGAGTATCAGTACAAATAGAGTAGTTCTTCTGTCGGAAAGCAGGGCATGTTTCGCGAATGAGTGAGCAAACACTGTTGCTTGAGAATGTGCGTGCGCGAGCTCTTATTTATTCAAGTGGCCCGTATGTATTTGTAATTTTGATAGGGGGGGGAGCGGAGGGGCGTCGGTGCCAGAGTCGTTTGAAGTTTGAAAGTAAAGTATCTCTTTGGAAGCCGCCAACACAGAAACAACCCCTCCTCACGTGACTTCATTTTGTCGCTGCCTTCTCAATCAGTCTCCCTCACTCTTGCACCTATTCTTATCAATTCACCTTCTCGCTTCTTCCTATACCCTCAGCATTTCAATACATCTTGCCTCTAATTATGAGAAGCGTGATTTCTCTCCCATTTGTCATTCTTTTCTTTTCAGTGTCAACCTTTTGACATTCACTTATTCACGTTTTTCTTTCATCCTCATTATTTCTTGAATCTGTACTGCACTGATGAATCAATCATTGACATCGTATGGTTGCTATTGGAGCAAGTGTTAGAAAGCTCCATCATGATTTTCGATATAACCATTGAATTTCGAATGGATCTTTCATTATATTTGGTATCTTTTTCATTATCTTTATATCAATCCTCTGTTTCATATTCAAATAGTAAGTGTATATTTATCAACGGTAGTGTGGAAATTCTCTTCGTGGTACTTTACATCATGCTGATAATTATTGCAAACTTTTTAATAAAGTGGACATCACTCCCAAATGAGGAACATATCATGTGGACGGATTTATTCTATCCTCTATTGAGAATCTCAGATAAGCTACAACTGAACATTCTGTATCAGCCTAAATATTCTCTGCAAGGAGCAATGAAGTCAATATTGGATACGATAAAAGAATACTCTTACTGGAAAGATTTTATGAGATCTATGTATGGAGGCGATTATAAAATAGGATAAGATTAGGATAAGGTTGTTATTTACAATATTAATTATTTGAATGAACTCTAAAATACGCTTTTCAACGATATAATACATCTTTCTAACACATTTCCTCTACACCTTTTCCAATTTTATTTGAGAAAGTATCAATTGTATTTGAGAATAGTCACTTGTAATTGAGAGATTGTCAGATGTAAATGAGGAATAGTGAATTATTGTTTTTGGGAAGTCATCACATGTAATTGAGAGTAGTGAATTGGATTTGAGAAATCATCAAATGTAAAAGAGAAGATATCAATTGAAAATGAGAAAACTTTCCAATTGACATGTCGTGGCTCTTCTGTAGCCTACAGTACAGGTTTGATTTGAGCAGGAAGGATATTGTACTATTATGTACACAGTATTCCAATTACTACCGTAGGCTTTGCAAATTAATATGGTGAAATTATTTCCCTTGTACTGTTCACGATTGATTATAATGAGTATCATTTTTGTGTATGTATTGGCAACACAACTTTTCTCTCCAAACATTTTGTGGAATATTGCACTCAATGAAGATCAAATTCTCTATGTTCGAGGCGCAATTATTGAACTTTATCATCAATCAATTGAATCTCTTGATCAAGCAATTCGGCAATTCTTCAATGGATTTTGGGACTTGAAAATTATTTTTTATTCGAAAAATAAAAGTTTTATTGGAATATTATTATTATTACTATTATTATTATTATTATTATTATATTATTATTATTATTATTAAAATTAATTTACATCTAATGTATTCTCAAATACAGTTGGAGAAGGTGTAGATGAATTATTATATCATTGTATTCCTCCATCCTGCATCATCTACACTACTGCATCTGTTACCTAATATTTGAAAGATATACCCACTCTCACACAACTAGATAAGGATTTGAATAAAATCGCAACTCGATTAAGCTTATGAAAAGAGGCCACATTCACACCCTCATTTTCTCATTCATATTGAGGATGTGGGTCAATGTTACAGCACTTACTGAAGATCACTGTATCTCTTGTTACATACACTCAGTGTCCTGATTAGACAACACACTCATCCGCAAATTGAGTCTCTCCCAACTGAGGTCAGGGTATCTCCTCCCCCCCTCCACCACAACGGTACGAGGTGTCGACCTGGAGCCCAACCTTCGACACACTGAGTGTACAACTGATTAAGAATTGCCAGCACCCGAGTCTGGCTGGACTTTAATTACAGAATCCGAAAGACGATGGTTGGCTACTGTATGGCTAGAGGCCTAGGAAGGGACCAACAACGATGTGGGCTGTGTTTACGTGATGTAAAGGGTTTTTAAGGGCTGTTTTAAGGGTGTTAAAGCGGCAAGGGCAGTGTGGAGGGGGAATTAGAGGCCCTGCGACATAAAAAGGAGGCGGCTTAGCGAGGAGCACGCGGGTCCAAGCCCTTAGCCCTTTTCTGCCGGTTATCTAATTAAGATAATTAACGACCCTAGTCCACAGTCGCTAATGAACAAGCCGTTCTGGACTCGACTATTACACACAGCTACAGCTGCAGTGAAATCGGCTGCTCGGCTCGGTCAGGGCAGGGCAGATAGCATCGCTTATTTATTGCTTCTACCAGCCTCGGGCTTCCAATTGACAGGCCTCACAATTTAAAGTCATTTTCATTGTTTAAACCAGTCAACCGAGAACCCGGGAGCATTGATGTTCATAATTTTAGCAAGAAACAAAGGTAGCAATTATCGCACCAACACATACTTCTTCATGATCAAACATTTCACTGAATCATGGATCGTGTTGGTTACTTACACCGATAGTTTGGTACATAAAGTTTTAAATGTTTTTCTAAACAAACGGACATTTCACCCTAGTTGATGAATGAGAACATTTTCCAAGCACAGCTATCTTGACTGACTGAAACATGCTCATATTGAAGTCAGTTCTCGTGCGTAAGGGATACAATGTATACGCTGTAAGGTTTTTTATCTAACATCCCTATTTCGGGAATGCTATGTTGTAATGGATTCTACTGAAACTTGATGCTCCGGATAGCCTTAACGGAAAGTTAACGGATTTCTATTTTTATCAATAATAATAAACTGTTAACTTTTTAAAAAGAAGGTTATGATGACGAATGAAATTTATTTTTGAAATAGAGGAAACTCCAATTAGGAGAATTGATATTATGTAGGATGATTATGGATGAAAAGTAATAATTAGGTCTGGGAAGCATGGATTGAATCTGGCAATAACAATTAATAAAATAATGTTTATCTTCGTACTCACCGATGATGTTAATAATAGATTGCATATATGCACACGGTTTTTCAGCGAACTTCATGTATCTGGATATTTTCGACAAAATGTGGTTTTTTCGGCACGACACACGGCAACACGAGAGACGATACGGAAACTCTCTACGCAGCAGCTTCCGGGACCGCACTGTACACTTTCTCGTCACTGCTGATTCGTTTCCTATTATCATTTGCCAGTAAGGAATGGGGTAAAGGATAGAGGTGCCTAAATTGTTTTTGAAATATTATCTCTTAGAGCTCGGCTAGAGCTGCCTTATCTGCTACTGTAGTTGGCACAAAGCAGGGTTGAAACTTTAGTTTAGGTTTGGATATTCGACTGTGACACTATTTTTATATTCATGAAAATGGATCGTTACAACGCATATAATAATAATTATTGGATATGATAGAGGGATATAATATAAAATGTATCCAGCAATCTATACGGTGAGAGGTTTTCATCGTGGAAATGAGTGAGAGTTCACTTTCCTAGCAGTAATATCAAGTATGCTCCTATATTACGTTTGTATCAAATAAATAAATATCTTTGCTAATTGCTAAATACGAAATTGTTATTCTCCCCTTCTTTGCTCTAGGTTCGTGTGTCATTGGAGAAAATAAAGTTTTAGGTATAGTCCGAACCACCGAAAAATACTTCTAAGTTTATAAGGGGATACCCAGTAACCCCCTATAACCAGTACAAAGGGGAAACCAAAAACAATGCGCTTATAGACATGTTTTAAATTGATCAAGAGTGGTGAAATTTCTTCCAATATTATTTACCACCACAGTTATTAAACCGATGAATTTGAAATTATTCTCCAGTGGGAAGTTCAGAGAACAATAGCCTGTTGCATGTTGCAAATGTAAGTAATAACTTGGAATATGGACTTAAATATATTTTTACATCCAACTACGTCTAGTGCCAAAAAAATGGAAAACGTAAAAGGAATAGACAAAGTTATTTATATTATTATACACAGTGGTGTCCAGGTGCCCACAGAAAGGGGGAGGGTTGGACGCCCTTGAAATTCTTGGGGGCGGGACTCAAAATAACCAAATCAAATCTTTGAAAATGCCAGCAGTATTTAAAATGACTACTGGACGAATATCAATACGATGTACGATTTGGAGAACAAGTTATAAAGTTGTGCAAAACAATGAATATTGAATTTGAGAAATATGAGGCCTAACTTGCTTAGAAATAACATACAATAATATTCAAACAAAATTTTAATTAATTGTGAACTTGTTGAATTAGTATGGACTGCAATTGGAGCAAACAAATGTTAGTCAATAAAGAGACAACATTCATACTCCATAGTGATTGGAGACTATAGTTTAGCAGTCCATAGTTGCGCAGTAACCAAAGATCTGATTCCAATTGAAAATCAAGTTAACAATAAAAATGTGATATAAGTTAAAAATTTCACAAATCCTACATGTCTAACTATCAAGGAAATAGAGAAGTTTATAAACAGAAAACTTTTTTCCCTCATATTCCAACATTTAACATAATTATATTAACTGACTTCAAAGTCTGGGAGAAAAGCCAGACTATAATTAAATGACAAGAAAACGGAGTCAGAGCTGTCACAACTACACAGTTGCATAGTATTTTGGAAGCTATTTCTGAAGCCGGCTACAACCTTGAATGTACTGGAAACTGGAACTAAACATGAGCATTATAGCAGTGCATACCATATCCATCGACATCACCACATCCAAATCAAAGTTATTAACACCATCGGCTGGTCGCTTATCAAATTATCAACCTGCAAACTGTTGTCTGCATTCCATCGTAATGAATCATATCAGAAGTTGACCCAGACACGATGGTTTCCATCACAGCCTCCTATATCAGAGCTGGCTGTGATCCTATTCTAGTCTGTATTGTAATACTTTATGACTACCGATCTCATTCTCCTCTACAATATTTGTTAACTGGCTAATTCAATCTTCTGCTTGATTGGTTTTGACTGACAGTAAGTTGACCGCACTCTCTAATTTATTACAGTGACCAAAATTAATCATTTCATTTGCAAGAGACGACTTCGGCCACCAATAATCCAGGACTACCAGGAGTTTGGATCGCCATCAGCAACTTATAGAAAATCCAGCACGTGAGTGAAAAATATTTGGAATAGTGATAGGGCGCCCTCAGTGCTTCGAATGAAATAAGAAATAAAAGCTAGCTCGTCGAAAAGGTTTTAAAAATTAAGAAATTAATAAAAATACTTGCGCAAGTTTT
This sequence comes from Nilaparvata lugens, assembly GCF_014356525.2. Classification (NCBI taxonomy): domain Eukaryota; kingdom Metazoa; phylum Arthropoda; class Insecta; order Hemiptera; family Delphacidae; genus Nilaparvata; species Nilaparvata lugens. The sequence goes on from NC_052507.1 coordinate 22,911,585, forward strand.
AAAATGGTATAAGAAATATTTTATTGAATAGTAACGAGTCAATTCATATATCAAAAGATACACCAATTAAAAGGAATACTAAGTTCTAAGCTGATAATACAAATGTTCACATGATCATTAATTTTATAATGTAATTTGTGATAATATAATGGAGCTCTGGTTCATTAGATAAATTGATCTATTTCCGTCAGGTGCCGAATCTTGCACCCTGATATATATATATATATATATATATATATATATATATATATATATATTTGTTGGAAACCGTAGGAATTAATTTATATTTAATTATTGATTTGTCAATTTATCATGCTCTGATTTGAGAAGTTAATTTATATATAAATAGGATTATCCAAATCGACAAGCAACAGCAAGTTGATGTCAAAGCTACATGCAGATAAATGCATTATGATCAATGAAGTGAAAGCACATGGTAAAGTTTCGTGCTATAGAACTAAAAAAAATAGTATTAATCTGTATTAATACTATTTTTTTTAGTTCTATAGCACGAAACTTTACCATGTGCTTTCACTTCATTGATCATAATGCATTTATCTGCATGTAGCTTTGACATCAACTTGCTGTTGCTTGTCGATTTGGATAATCCTATTTATATATAAATTAACTTCTCAAATCAGAGCATGATAAATTGACAAATCAATAATTAAATATAAATTAATTCCTACGGTTTCCAACAAATATATATATATATATAATATATATATATATATATATATATATCAGGGTGCAAGATTCGGCACCTGACGGAAATAGATAGATCAATTTATCTAATGAACCAGAGCTACATTATATTATCGCAAATTATATTATAAAATTAATGATCATATGAACATTTGTATTATCAGCTTAGAACTTAGTATTCTATTTAATTGGTGTATCTTTTGATATATGAATTGACTCGTTACTATTCAATAAAATATTTCTTATACCATTTTAAAACTTGCGCAAGTATTTTTATTAATTTCTTAATTTTTAAAAACCTTTTCGACGAGCTAGCTTTTATTTCTTATTTCATTCGAAGCACTGAGGGCGCCCTATCACTATTTCAAATATTATTCACTCACGTGCTGGATTTTCTATAAGTTGCTGATGGCGATCCAAACTCCTGGTAGTCCTGGATTATTGGTGGCCGAAGTCGTCTCTTCCAAAGGATTAAAAATATTTAAATGACTTTTGCTTTACTATAGCAACACAAAGTCTTATGAAAAATTGATAATTTGATTTAACTTTAAGTTATTAAAAAGGTACAGTAAAGATCTCAACCAATTACAGAGTGAAAAATATGAATTTATTTACAGCTCTTCAAATTTTAATGTGAATCGCTATTATGATATCGAATTCATTGTATTTCTTTTTTGGCCAAGCGATGTGAAGTCCAAGAAGGTCGACGGTTTTGCACTTTATGTTTAGATGTTTAGATGACATGTTTATATGTTCCGAATTTACGGCGAAATGCTGCCGTTAGGCCGCGAAATATTGAACCCCCCCCCCCTGAAATAATGGATATGAAGAAAAATCAGTACAGTAATTACAGTAAAAAGTACAGTAATCTGAATTTTTGACGGTAAAGGAATTTTTGACAGCCTGACGGGTGACGGTAAAGTAAAAAAAGCGTTCAGCGCAAATTATCCTCTGAATATGAGCAGCAAAAGTGTTATTAAGTATCATGTTACTTGAAATCACTTAACATATCATTAACCTTGCCCCCCCCCCCCCAAAAAAAATTCTATACACGCCACTGGAACGCGGCAATAGATTTTAATGGGATTTGACAGGTATGTTCCTTTTTGAACAAAACTTTTGTTCCTTTTCGAACAAACTTTTTGCTTCTTTTTTTTCGACGTTTATGTTATGTTTTTGAAATTTTGCATTTTTAAGATAGAACAAGAGAAAAAGGAGTCTCCTTCGAACGCCAATATTACCGTAAAAATCAGACTATAGAATGATTTATTCATCATAAATCAGCTGTCGAGTGGATAATTGCATGCAATGACGCATGCAATTAATATCTCAATGTAACTTGGTAAAAAATCAGCTGTCGTGTGTACTATCAATATTACGTGCGTCATTGCATGCAATTTTTATGCACTATTAATAATTGCATGCAATGACGCATGCAATTAATAACTGAAAGTAACATAGTATTTTCTCTCGACCATTCTCTGCTTTCAACTAGGGCTGCCTTGTTGCCAATATGTCTTGGAGGAGATTAGCTTTTAATGTTAGCATTTTTGAATCACCAACCCCAACAGCCATCAGCCGTTTTCACATCGATATCTCGCCGACACGACATACAGACAGGATTTACTCTGATGGACAGTATGAGAGAAGACTGTGGTTTATAACTGCTCGAGGTCTACTGTTCACAGAACTACAAGTTATTCAATTCATTCAACGATAATTCAAAATTCTAAGGAAAAGAATGTCTATAAAAACTGAATATTAGCAATAATCCTTTGAAAAGTGGAAAATATTACTTGCACTTTGCACTTGATCGATATTGATTATCAAGAATATTAAGGTTTCTCTCAACCTTAACATACAACGGAAAATCGATATTTAAATAAATTATAGTCAAAATTTGTAAACTATTTTTTCATTACAATCTAAGGGCTATGATATTAGATCGATAATCATAATGCAGCACTGTAGAATATCATTATATTATAGTTGACCGAACGCAGTAAGGACTATGTTTTAACTTTGATTTTCTTTCGTTTGTCTGTATGTATGTATGTAACGCATAAACGGCCAAACGCGTTGTTGAATTCTATGAGATTTGGCAGGAATATTTCTTTTTAACTGCGAATCGATGACTGTATACATAAGTTTTTTTTTTAATTTTGCATTTTGATAATATGAAAAAAAATGAATTTGCTCCATACTCCGATATCACTATATACAGTATATCATCTATTCTGAAGATAGGATTAATCAGACTATATAATTATTCATAATCAATCAGCTGAAAAGTGGATCATTCACTGCATGCATTACACAGATGTCTGGAGAAGCCGGTAAACAGGTGACACCAGATACTTGTGGATGAGAAAACTGCGTGAGGTAGACTGTTCACAAAACTACTTGTTATTGGGCTATGTAAGTCTTCGAGTGCATACGTTAAGTTTTGATAGTGTTTAACTGATATACTAAGTTGTTGTAGATGTTTATAGTTGTTCAACTTGGAAATGATGGTATTATAGTGGTTAAAAGGGGAGTCAGTGATTTAGTTATGAAAGAAAGAGATAAGGATCTTGATAAGAAAGGGGGGAATGCGGAAAATTAATGAGAGTGGATCTACGGGTAGCAAGAAACTATCATGGGAGTTCAGTACCCAGTGAGTTTTCTATTGGGAACGATAAGCCCCACCATAGATCTATAGGAAAATCTGTGTCCCTTGATATGGTTGCAAATCCTGTTCCTCATGGTCTTCAGAACGTGGGTTCAATATATATGCAGCAGCGCTGGTAATTTCGTCATCCAATGATGTGTTTTTAATTTGTTATGACTTGGCGTTTAGAACGTCAACATGTTGTCGTCGCTGGAGAGAGAGGCAGACAGCCATCACAAGTGTATCGATTGCAGCTCTTCCACTCTCTCTGTCACCCTCGCCCAGTTACTAGCACGCATATGAAGGCTTTGGCCATACATTAATCTTTCCATTCTGTCGAAAACCGGGTCATGAATGTCATGCATAAGCGATAGCATCGTGTCTGGTCCAAGTGATGGGGCCGAAAAAAGTAGATAAAAATGTTAGGGAAAAGGGAAGTTGCCTCTTGTCAGTGGTGGATGTCGAAAAATAAACAAACTCAGTCCCCTCCACCTAGAAAAAACGTAGCCGTGAATACAAGTATGACGTTTTAAAAATGGATACGTTAAGGAATCTATCCGATGGGGAGCAGAGATTAAATCGTCACAATAACCGGCGGACAGGACCCGACAGTCACACGGTGACAGCTTGCCTGCTTTTGAGTGGCGGTCGGCTTACAAACGCTTATGCCCAGTTTTACATGAACCGAGAGCGCAATCACTGGAATCGCTGGCCCACATTACGCCCGATGAGAGGCTATCACCCTGATGGACTCTGTCACTCAGCCTCTGCTCAATTGTCAGCTGACTGATGCAAATGCTTCTCTTTTATGTAGGGGAACGTATTTGTATACGTTTCATGTATATGTTCGCTGAGATGTTCAAATTTGTAATTGATGAAAAGCCTTAATTTGAACATGAATATCATATCTATTGATTTCAAGTGGTTTCATTTTTAATAGGTTGAAACCTGAGATTATATTGTTTCGATTTAACACTCACATGTAGATTTTTGTATTTGTTATCAATCGATAACCTCAGTCACTTCAAAACTCACTGTGGAACGTAACGTAAAAATCAATCCTTTCCTCTTTGGATTGCGCTTACATACATTCTTCACAGAGGAGATTGATCTAACCTGATAGAATTAATTCTAATCTAAATTTTATTCAGAGAAGAAGGAGATGAGATACATCCTGATGGATTAGAATTTCGAGAGAGAAATATTGATTACATCGCTACTATTCTCTCTGCTCATTCTGCTTGGATTAATTCAAAATTTTCCAAGAAATATATTGAATTTTTCACAATTGAATAAGAACTCTATTGATTATCCAATCAAAATATCGGGAATACAACTATTTGAATGAACAGCGATTTCAAGTAGGCCTATTGAGCTCTGGCAGACTGAAAGGTCATGTACAAGTTGAGAGTACTCGGTGTGAGTGAGATTTCCAAGTTAATTCTCGCGAGAAATTTGAGAGCAAGGACCGGTCGGAGCATTTGAAAGGGCCATGAGGGAGTCAGATAGGCAGCAAGCCTACCTCTTCCCTTCACCCTCCGCCCTACGCTAAGGCCATCAGTGCGCTTATGTACAGAACGTTCTTTTGTACACAGCTGAGCCCTCCACTAAGGGCAAGGGCAGCGCCGGTGAAAAGATAGGAAAGCACTCGCATCTTCTATTACCGTGCGCTCTGCTCATAAAGACCCAAAGAATTTGGCTGTTCCTACTCTGTTTGCCTGGCCACTTGTTAAATTGGCAAAGCCAACCTACTTTCGCCAGCAAGATCCATCTACAAATTCAATTCAACTGTACCGAAAACACAAATCTTCTAATAAACAGTTCACAGCTCTTTGCGCTCTGATTTATTAGTTAACTCAAGGTCCTTGAATCAAGCCAAGGTAATTAGCTACATACGTGTTCCATCTCCACATATTTGCACAAATCTAAATGCGGATTACACTTATCAGTGGAAACAGCCCACATCCAGAGACAACTCTTGATGTGTAGGATAAGGTGCTCGTTTTCTCTTTTCCCACTGTTTAATGTTGTGATTTGAAATGTTTATTGACACTTGAATCACAGCAATCTTCATAGCCTAAAATATTTTCAACTTGTTGCATCCTGATACCATAACGTAATGTGAGTTAGTAGAACTCAGTAGTGAGTATTGAGATATCATTATAGAGTGCAAGCAAAGGCAACATGCAAATATTATAATTGTTCAATGTTGAATTCTTGACTCAACTGCTCGACCTACAAGTAGTCATTTTCTATCAAATTGGATCGCTTGTTGAAAGGATTATATTACGAGATGAATCACATGTATGTATGAAAATATATGCGTGGGAGAGTATTGTAAAATGTAATAATGTAGAATAGACTCGAACTCAAATAACAATAACCTGTTTGTAAGTCGAAACAGGCAATAGCCCAATTCTTGCACGTAATCTATTCCATTCTATCGAGTAGCCTCTAATAGATAGCATTTAAAAGAGTGTTCCCGGTATGATTTTTCTGGGTGACATGGTTCCACGACTCAACATTGCCTGCCAACTTTATGAGCTCGAATGACTTCAAATGTCTATATATATCAGATTCACTCTATACGAGTATTGTATCATGAATTGTTGGAGTCTCTCCGGAAAACAAATTTAATTCTACAATTTATAATCAATAATATATAATAATCTATAATTCAATAATAATCTCGCACTAGTCAGTCTTTTGAAATAGTCTAAAACGTCTTGTTTTGGATCCTCATTTCCAGGACTTCGACATTGTTTTGGAAAAAAATTATTTGTGTGCTCATCATAATAATTATTTATTGAGCTAGTCTTAAGCTGATGAGTTGTGTGATACACTTCAGGTAATATTATGGGACGTTATCAATCGATTAGAGCTTAAAAAAGTTCTTTCCTCATTTGGAAAATCTTCAGTATTTGTAAATTTCTTATAAAAGTATATATTAATCTGGTCTGGCCAGAGAATTCGAATTTTTAGCGCCAGAATGCCAGACTATAGTTCTGCCAATAGCAGGCTTGTGTTTGCGCCGGCGCAGACCGTCCTGCCGCTTGGCATTGTGGATTTTTTTGAAAGGCTTCAGTCTTGTCTGTCTTGTCTCGTCAGCCCGTTGTCTTGTTGCAAGACCAAAATTGTGTTTGTCATGTAATTTCGATCGGAAATTTCTTGTAAATAATTGTTTGAGTGTCGTGTGTGTGAATTATGAATATAACAGCGTAAATAGTATTGAATTGAATTAATTTGAATCGGATTTGAATTTATAAAGAATCCAGTTTGAGCTTTGTTTGAAACACAGTGTATGACCTGCAAGTTGAACACAGAATCAACGAGAAGGCAGCCCGTAAGCAAATAACCTGTCTATTCCCCGATTTCGTCCCACCCTGAACCTGACCAGAACACCTAATAAAGGCTTCGAAGGGCAAGTAGTCAAGATTGGAATAAATTTGGTGAGTTTTTGCTCTTTTTTATTGTTCATTAATGCAGAGTTTAACTGTACAAATAACCTGGCTCAAATTGAAGATTAAATTTTGCCCCTTGTTTGTATTTGATTATTTAAATAGTAAATTACAGTCCTCTGGTAGCTCTAGCCTGAGCTTTGTTCAGAACAAAGAATAAATATCCCGATCTGACCCCACTCGCTATATCCACTTAGATCTGTTCCAATATCCAGCTTAATTCAATTATTCCAACGATCGTATTCGATCGGTTCTTGATGATATAGAACGTATCAGACACAATAATTGACAGGCTTAAGAAATAATCGAACTCAGAAAGCGAATTAACAAAACTGAAATATATTACAATAAAATATGCAATCATACAGTGCAGGTTCAGAATTTGATTTACAGGTTGATAATAATTTAGCATTAACAGAATAGTTAAAAATTTTCTTGTGCTTGCATGATACCATGCGTGATTCAACAGAATTTTACGATTGATAAAATTGAACAATTTTGAAAAAATAGTGAAAAAATGAATTATAAAATATTTTTAAAAATGTTCGGGGTCGTGGTTCAGGCAGCGGAGGATAGCTAATCAACTACAAGTTCGTATGAATTAAATATTGAATAAATTTTAGGCTCTTAATAACTAAAAGCGCTTGTCGGCGTGGCCAATAGTTTAACGAAGAAAAAATTTATGTTTCTGCACTGAAATATTTTTCGAAGCGTAGATTGGGGCCCCTTTTAAAACTTATAACTCACGTGAATTTCCTTGGCGGTCGTGGTTTTTCTTCTTTAGATCAAAAATCGTTTGATCGGCGGCAATCCAGGCTTCGGTTTCAGCACGTGGGGAATTTTGATTTGATATCTCCTTCACCGAATTAATTAAGGGATAATTTACTTTAAACTTCTAATTTATCGATTGATGAAAACAGAAATTTACAAATAACAAATAAATTGGCCTAAAATATCGGCTCACAAATAGAACATTTAAAATCGAACAAGAAATTTTCACAAATAGGTCTTGGTAACTATAAAAGGAGATCTGCACGGTGAGGATTTCAAAAGGGAAGTGCTGTCTTTTCTCTAAGCTTCTAGGCTAGACCTTGCTTCTCAGAATCTCGCTGTAATAATTTGCATAAAAATTTGCCATTGGTAGAACGCTTGTGACGTAAACATGACGTCAGTGGCAAGCAGTAGAATATAATTCTTTTAATTACAATAATAATTCAATTTGTGTAATTCTTAAAACTGCTTAATCTTATAGACATAGTTCCTCTCATACAATGTACATGTGCTAGCGTAAATAATAAGGCAGGGTTGGTGTCTGATAACAGATTAACATGTGTTGCTTTCAAACGATCACCTTCTTGGTGCTATTTCTATGCACTGTGATTGGCTTAGACCTGCCAAGAGATTTAATTACCATGTGGTTCAGTTGAATTAAATCATTAATAAATTAATATTCTTATACAATTTTTATTAGGTTTGAGACTGTTATAATTAATTTCTGCCATTTTATCATAATATAATTTCATGCTATGACCTATTTAGTTACAATAAGACCTGACATATAATATAATTTCTTAAATAATAAGTAATTTCAACGATAACACATACATTTTATTTTTTTATTTGAAATTCTTGATCCTTTATTGATAGTTTTATAATTTTAGAGATGGTATTATATCTTACGTGAAGCCAGCGTGACATTTGACAATACTTTGAATCAGTCAGCTGCGTTCGAACTGTTTTAAAAAACATCTGATCGATAGTAAACAAAGTGTAACCTCAAATCAGTGGGCGATTCATAAATAATTTGTGCTTTATTTGCAAAATAATTATAATTTTATTGAATAATTTTCCTAGAAAATATTCGGTACAGAACGGTACTCTTATCAAATATACAGTTATTGATAAGTAAGCTTTATCGCTCGGTCGCTAACTATTCCTTTAGCAAATTCTTTCATTTTAAAAAGGTAATCACAATTTTCTCTCTTTTCATGAGGTCTATTTGAAAGATTCATCACAATATATATATATATAATATATATATATATATATATATTATGCACGAGTAGGCTATTTCAGAAAGTGAAATTGTGAAAGTAAATTGCGATTGATTGTGATTGAGAGTAAATTCATTCATACACCAACTTCCAACTTATTTTTGATAATTATAGTTACTGTACTAATGCTGTACGGTGATACTATTCGAAATAGTATTTGAACGCCATAGAAGCCATAGCATATAATTTTTTGAACATTGCTCTAGCTGTGAGGACCGCAATCTACTAAAGATTTACTTCCGGACAGTTAAACCAATGATTTTATTCTACAGAAAATCAAATCACATACTACTTATCTCTAGTTTAAATTAAGAGGAATTCTCCAAGGAAGTCTCACCATAAATCTAATTTCAAATCCTTCAAGAAATAAATAATATGTGTTTATGAGCGTGTACCTTGGAGAGAAATAAGTGAACGATGAAGCGTAAGTAAGCTAGCGTTCCTAGCTTTAGATCGATCCCAATCTCATCTGTTTCGTTTGCAGCTTATTTCTTTTGTGCTGTGCTGAATCCAAGACCTATCGATTGCAAGATTAACGTGGAGAGGTAGGTAGGTGGATAGGTTGGAGGTAGGCGGTAGGCGGTAGGTGAATGGAGCACAGGTGTTCGTCTACACAGATAATAATTGCCATTGAGTGAAGCCGTAGCTTGAAGCTAGCAGATAGCTGAAGGGTCGTTCGGGGACCTCTTGCTGCAATCAACCTGCTTGTTCTTTAATAAAATGCTTGCTCTTCACTCTCAAATCGCTTCAATGGTCTTCTGGGATCAACTGTTGATCTTGATTGGGAGAAGCCAGAATAGAGTACTGCATATTTGAAGAGGGCACCACAAACGAAGGAGTGTATGATACAATAGCGTACAGAGAAGAACTGGAATGAGCAATTAAAAAGAGAAGATTGATGGAAAACTGGATTTCGTATTATCCATAAACTAATAAAAACATCCTTCCACATACTTTTCTACCATAACTAAAATATAATTTTCAATGACTTTTGCATTTCAACTTAAATGTCACACAGCGATACATTGCTTTCCATTTCTTAGTAATCAGCATGTAGGGAATCGGGAGAAACCAATCAACATTTCGATCTTTGGTCGTCTAATGATTGAATCACAACTTTTCCACTCGTCTAAAAATGTTTATGGCAACTCATTTATCCTGAATGCAAAAACGAGATTTTTCGCTTTTCCAATATTTCCCAATATTCATGTATTCATTCAGTCATGTACAATTATTACACTTATATGAGAAGGCACAATAGGCTTCTGCCCAAAACTGTACCTTTTTCACAGAATTAAACAAATTATGATTGTGATGTAAAATTTGTAGGCTACATTATTAGAATTGAATGATTATAGATCTTGACATGATATTTAACTATTTAGCAAATTTGATTCATTCTAGATAAACCCAGTTGAATGTTTCTTTACCGTTATTGACTATTCATAATACTATTATTAGCTTCCTTACCTATTCTACAAGATTCATATTCCAATTTTTCTTGCGATTTGATCATGTTCAATGCGTCTTCTCGACTTGCATGCTGACGGCCTCTTTTACCAATCGAGTGTTTCAAAGCGATTTGCTCCAGCTCCTCATCAAAGCTACTGAGGTACCTGTTTTTAGCAAATATTTATTTTAAATTAAAAATTTCAACTTTTGAAGAAATATTGTGGCATAACTTAATAAATTAATAGAAGATTACCAAATATTACATTAATTTCAAAAGGAATTATTTCAGAAATTTTTCTAAAGCCTCTAATGCCTTTTTCAAAAAATTAATTGATTTAATAGAATAGAATAGTAGCTACAAGTAGAATAAATAGGAGTCAATAGAAATTAAATGAATAAAAAAAATAATTAAAAAATGTACTGCACTTAAGAATTGAGATAAAAATTAAAATAAGCAATATGAAGACCAAAAAAAATCAACTAGAGTACATTGTAATAATAGTAACAAGTAAACTTTGAATATACAGTACTTCTATTGGATAAAATTACAAAAATACAACAAAGGAGTTTTGATGCAAAGCAAGTTTATATAATCTACTAGTGAAAAATATTTGATCATGGCAAGGAAAGTAGCGTAGTGTGAGTGTGCCACACCAGATTCTTTTAATGTTGAAATAAACTTTATTAACTAAATATTCAATCTCATTTCATGTATTTATTCAGTCATGTACAATTATTACACTTATATGAGAAGGCACAATAGGCTTCTGCCCAAAACTGTACCTTTTTCACAGAATTAAACAAATTATGATTGTGATGTAGAATTTGTAGGCTACATTATTAGAATTGAATGATTATAAATCTTGACATGATATTTAACTATTTAGCAAACTTGATTCATTCTAGATAAACCCAGTTAAAATAATCAAGACAAAATGTTTGAATCTTTAAATCGAGTTACAGTAATCACCTTCATTGAATATTTTCTTGAAAGACATTTACCATCCATCTGTATTAGCATACAGGTATCCCTTCCCCTCGAAAGCTCATGGACGCACCCCCCTTACCAAATTTCATGTGAAATTTTGGTGTTCACCCCTCTCCCCTCACAGATCATTTTGAGCCCTAATTTCAAACGTCCAAGTTCATATCCATATTCTAGTCCACACCTGATTTCATTTTCATGGAATGATTTTGAATATCTCATCAGTTAACGGCAGTACATTGAACAGATTACACTTGATTTACATGACTTGAAACTAATACAAGAAGGAGTAATGCGGCTTAAGCAGTGAAACTAATACTTCGAAGTGTAGGAGTTGTATACCGCAAATGAGGTTATAAATTTCCAAGAGGCTGTTGGAGAGGCTGCCAAACTCGAAATGGTGGACAATCATGACAAAGAGTACAAGAGAAGATCGGGAGGAGCCACTCCCAGGTGAACGAGTGGGGATAAGGGTGTTAAGAAGAATTGCAAACAACGAATGTAGATGGCCATGCAAAGGCATTAATAAAAGCCTAGTTGGTTGTTTCGCTGTGAGATACTGCAAGTAGAAATACATAGTATTTATGTAATGTAATAACGTAATACATTCTTGCGAGACGACAATTTCTTTGGCGTTATTTATCAGGGGACATGCTGGAGGAAGCGACGACGCTATTACCCTGTTAACAGCTTTAAGCCGTATGAAGCATCGGATACGTGTAGTGTTAACGGTAACCCTATTATGCAAAATAGATTGAATATGGAAAGCGGTGTGCTAGCTAGACGGGACGGTGTCGGTGCCGTGCCGTGCCGTGTCGTGCTGCTAGCGTCGATTACAAGCTCTCCAATTCGATAAATTGTTTTATTTCGACGCGGTGAAATTACTGAGCCACAGCCCTGTGCAACCCCAAAGAGGTCTAGCGTTAGTAATCCCCCGCCGTTCGCCTACTCTTTGATGACTCCGCCGTATTGATGAGATGAGATGAGACATGTGAAACTGAGAATGAGGTCGATGTTGCATTTCCCGAATCTCGTTTACATCCCCACACCACCCACGTTCATACATATCTGTGCATGAGCCAAATCAAACTGTATACGTAACCGTTTTCAATCCCGTTCAATTTCAATCCATTCCCAATCGCTATTGATGATAAGTAGTATACTAGATGCTTAATAAGATTGCAATCTTGGACATGAGCGTCAAATTCGCGGCACGGATGAAGGTACTTATTCACACTACACACAAATGCACACTTTGATGACATTCTATTTATATTCCAGTCGCTGAACAGATAACAGTATACTAGTCAAATTGTCATTTTTCAGGAAACAGCCCTGAAAGAGATTTTCTCGTCGGTTTCGAATGTATTTTAGGGCGCTGGATTTGAATCTGATTTTCAAAAAAGGTGTATTTTTAAAAAATTCTGGAATATTACTACTTCCACTCTATACACATTATACAACTTGAAGAGTATTATGACGTAATGATGATGAATCACATATTATGTGGAGGTACAATCAATTCTGAACAAGATTCCACAGTAGTTTCAAAATTTATTATTTGTGGGGAGGGGAATACTACCAAAAATAGAAAGTCATGTCCTACAGCCAAAATATGCCAAACCTAACAATTAGAAAGCCGTGTAACCCTGAAAGGGTTCATGACTCAAATTCATGACTCCTGAAAGGTAGTCATAGTTGGATATGGTATCAATCCCTTCGTAATGATGTTTAGAAAGAGAATATCCATGATTGCATTCTCAAAAATTTCATCAAGAAAAAACAAGATGGCGGCAAAAATATATCGATTTTCATGAAATCGTCTATAATTCTATAGATGTTGAGGATATCGGATCAATTCAGCCATCTGGGGGTTCCAAAATAATTTATTATACTACAATATTCGAAAGATTCATCTAATACCAACAACTTTCTTCTTCTTAGGGTGCCTATCCGGTTCGGATGTTGGCGACCATCAGTGCAATTTTGACTTTGTTGGTTGCGATGCGAAACAGCTCTGCGGATGATTTGTCATACCACTGTCTCAGGTTTGCCAGCCATGATGTTTTTCTTCTTCCTCGGCCTCGCTTGCTGTTAATTTTGCCTTGGAGTATTTGCTGCAGCAGTGCGTATCTCTTCTCATTCCGCATAATGTGACCCAAGTACTTCAACTTATTCATGCAACGCAGGACCACTAAATTAGTGACCTTTTCCTTCCAATAGATCCGCAACATCCTCCTGTACAGCCACAAAGGCCTCCAGCCTCTTAGAAAGTTCTTGTGTGACTGTCCATGTTTCAATTCCATATAGCAACACAGTGAAGACATAACATCTCATAACATCTCAAGAAGTGGACTTTGTGGAAAGAGTTACGTAATGATTCTCAAATAAGGCACTCATTTTAACATATATTGCTCTTGCTTTTTTATTATAGTTTCCAAGTTTGTGTGATGCTTTACTCTTTCTATTCTTCATGTTATTGACAGTGATATGGACATTATTGATTTCTTCCTTACTAACTATTGAAAGTTTTGTCTTGTTGACGTTCATTTCTAGTCCATATCTTGCACTTACTTGTACAACTTTGTTTAAAAGTGCCTGCAGTCCTTCCGGTGTATTTGCAAAGATTATGGTATCATCTGCATATCTGATATTATTGATAACCAGGCCGTTAAGGGATATGCCTCCTTCTATGTCTTCAAGTGCTTCTCTGAAGATGAATACAGAGTATAAATTAAAAATGATGGGTGAAAGAATACATCCTTGCCTCACTCCACGTTCAATATTTATCTCCTCCGTATGCTCTCCCTGTATTTTGAGTACCGCGGACTGGTTCCAGTACAGGTTTATTATTATGTTTTATTTTTATTATTTTATTATTAAGGTTTATTATTATTGTTCCAACAACTTACACTATGGTAAATATAGCTTCAAACTCTTAAAATCTAATTTTTTGGGGACAAAATTTTTTTTCACTCTGTGAATGTGTTTGCAGTGAACAAACACTGATATTATTGGCACAGTGTTGTAGAAATTTTCTAATGCTTGAAAATGATATCTGGTTGGAGGCTGTGCATCCATGTTCTAGGGCGGGAGCGTCATCGGAAAAAGAGAGAGAAACACGCAGCGGAGAACTAGTTTTTTTCACCATAATATGCCAAACCCAAACAATTAGAAAACCATATATCTAATGACTCCTTCAAGGTGCAGACTTGGTATCAATCACTTCGTGATGATGTGTAGATAGAGAATATCTATGATGGCAATCTTTGATATATTTCATGATGACAAATATCGAAGATTGCCATCATGGATATTCTCTTTCTACACATCATCACGAAGACATTGATACCATTCCCAATAAAAACAGCTACCACGCCCCGTTGCGGAAAGCCAATTTTCTGACTCCAGCAGTCTAGAACTTAGCTAATAATCCCTAGCTCGGAAACCGGCCCTTGAGATTGAAGTAATTTACCATAGTATAAGTTGTTGGAATGAGATGAATCTTTCGAATATCGTAGTATAATTATTTTGGAACCATAACAATTTTGGCGGCCATCTAGCTAGACCTAACGGAGAAATTGAGAAATTTTCCACGGCTGTTACCAAAAATGACCACGGAGTACCTTTTTCATGACATTTGCGCCCGAACTATAAATATAAATTTTTCAATTTTTCTCATCAAATTTCACTTATTATACATGATTTCGAACCGTCTTGACGATCTGAGAAGATTAATGATAAACCTGTACTAAGAGAAGATTAGATGTGGTAAAAGAGAAACTTTTGGGGCTGTTTTCTGAAAAATTACCATATGACTAGACTATAGTGAACGGAATAATTTTGTAGTATACGAAATTAAAAATTATTCGATACCATAGGCAAGAGCCTTGTAACAATTATCAATAAATATCCATCTATCTATCTCTTATATAATAAAGGGAATAATTGGATTATACACGAACAGGATTGGAAATTCATGAATGACGCATCATCACGTCTGAACTACTCAACTGATTAACTGGAAATCTTGCATATCAATTCTTAGTTTACCGAGGGTGGTTATAGGCTTATTATGAACTCTTCAAGATCTCAGTGGATCATATTTTAAGTCTTTCAAGTTTTTAACTAGATCCTTGCGGAGCACGGGTTACCAGCTAGTCATAAATAAATCACTTGACTTGGACAATTTAGTGACTAGTAAGCAGGGATTACGTGAAACAAGTACCTAAACTCTCACCATTAGTGAATAACTACATGGAATTCAAAAGTGATTGACAACTACTATATTATTATCATGTCATGCAGTGGAAATCCAAGTCAAAGCGTGAGTAGTTATAACTCAGTTATAACCTATAATAAGTTCATTGCCAACTGGTTCATTTGGAATATGAACTTGTCACATTTCATCTCCTCTACATGATTTTTGATGAGCAATAAGAAATGGATGTCAGTATTATTTACAGCAGTGGGAAATGAAGCTATTGGGAGTGAGTGAGATCTCCACTAAACGAGAGTCAACCATACGTGGTGTGAAATTTAATGGAAATACCAATAATCAACTTTATTCGGATGTAAATAATATCAAGTGACAACTGTATGTGTATCTCCAACTGGATTCACTTGCAGTCACCCTCAGCACTCAACTTAGGAATCCATTTCATTCAAAGCTGAAGGTGTCCGTTGAAAAATTCACAGCCTCTTTTCTGATGATGCTGAAAGCGGCACGAAAAAAAGAGATGAAAGTCGGGCTGAAATTGTGCGAATACAAAAGTGGATGAGATAAAGACTGAAGTGAAGTGAACAAGGTGATAGTTGAGCCCTGGCTCAGCTCATTGGATGAATGTAAACACCGGCAGTCGTTGAGAAAAATGAAGAGGCTCCCCTCAAAAATGTATATTCATGAGTGGCTTAACTATTTCTTTGATCATGGAGTCTCCATAACTGTTATGTCGGTGGAGATAACGCGTATTGACGCTACTGGATGGCTCGCCCGCCTTATCGCAGTGAGGCTATTACATTCTCAAAAGACCGTTTCCGCCCTCAAAGACTGCACCAGCTAGCTCCTGCGAGCGTTTCTTGATTTTCAATTACTGAACATGACCATCCAAACTGTTTGTCGGGTTGGAAACGTTTGATGTTATGAGCTACTTTTTGTTGGTAGATTGGTTCCAATGTGAACTCCACTTCCCGTACTGGGTTCAATATTGCAATAATTATTATAGTTTAGCAACGTCGCACTCTTCTTGTTTTTCATCATATTTTTATTGCAAGCAGCAAAATTAGGGGTTTTAGATTCTCTCTCATCCTCGAATAATGGAAATTGGAAACAAACTATTATAAGAGTTTTTTATTCGTGGAAATTTATTTCTATTGTAATGTAGGTAAATCTAAATAGATAACTGCATCTTTCATACACTCACAACATCCAGTATCAAAATGTCATGTCATTTATTGAAGATCACTTATCATCAGAATGATATTGTGAGAGGAAAAACAGGCGAACCCCTTAATATTCCTCTTCCAAATTCAAATCAAACTTGGTTCGTTTTCAGAGGAGTTACTGCCACTGTACACTCCACATCACAATTTTTTTATCCAGAGTTTTGTACTTGAACATTGGAATTCAGAACAACTGAATAGACAGTGTAACTGAGATAACACAGCTAACGAACCATTATAGGGTTGTTGAGTGGTTTCTGAGTAATTTCCGAGGATAGAGTTTGTAGATGGACCAAACACAAAGACAACAGAAGTGATGCTGCATTGGCGCATCACACATTATGCATCGCGCATCATACAAATTTTCTTCTTGTCATAAATATATCAATAACGCATTTTCAAGTATCAATTTATAATATATACTCTAAATCATGGTAAAGAATAATATTCTTGAATATATTGTGAAACGGATGAAAAAGTGTAATCGAGATACTCTCTCTAAATACATTCATCATGAAGCATCATCTTTATTCCCGCCAGTTTCTGAAAAGTATAAGAGAAAATATTCCAAAAAGGAGCACATTTATTCAAACTAAAATACATTATTCCTCCTCTGGTGTTAAGTGGTTTATTAATTAATTTGATTAAGAGGCAAATCGCTGGAATAAATCATTAAGAAAATACTATTATCTGGTAGCTCATAAATGTATTTATAGAATTTTGATATTTTCATTTTAAAAAATTTACCGAAAAATATATTTTTCCCAAATGAATGAACTCTGAGCCACGAAGTAGCATCAAACACGATGACAAATTAATAAGACTCCTATAGATTACATAACATTACAGTCATTAGGGCTTACCCGTAATTTGATTCAACTGAGAGCCCAGAAGGATAACGCAGCCTCCTCTCACCCCGAACACGTTTCTTATTACCGGTTACCCATAAACAATGCGTCTGTAATCAATAACGGCCAGCGAATCCTTTTAGGCCGAACGGAGGCCGCCGAGAAGGAGGATGGATGCTCACAAGCTGATCTCTTTCCATAGCATGCCGTGTCGATATTCGGCTGGAGAACGGTGCAATATTCCCGCTGAGCTAAGGGCGATTGCCTCGTACCCACCGGGCTACCGCACGAGTGGACGGTCCATCAATTATAACGGATTGAATGATCTGAAATCGAAGGGTAGTGTGGAGGTGAGAGGAGGGATAAGCGGCACTTGAGAGATAAGGGGACTGAGAGGAGGTGAAAGGAAGAATATGAGATCAGATAGAAAGAGAAAGGTTGGAGAAAGGAAGTGCAGAGAAAAAAAGGGAAAAACGGATATGGAGGAGAGGGTGGATGAAGAAGCATAATGAATGTGTGGAAAGGTGAATAAGAGAAGTATAGAAAGAAGAATACGAGAAGAAACTCATGGAGGAGGGAACAGGATGAGATTGATATTTGGAAGAATGGAAGGATCAGAAAATGAATGAGGATGAGGGGAGAAACATACATAGTGATGTGAAAGAACCTCTGATAAGGGTATGAAAGTGGAGGGGTATGACGATGGAAGTTCAATAATATTATTAATAAGGTATATGAGATAAGGAAAAATAGAAGAAAGAAAGAATGAGAGAGGGTGAGTTGAGATGAGGGAATTATATTTGTGTGCCTAAGAAGATAATTTTGAATAAAATTTAGAATTTAGAAATAGGCCGACACATCTAGAAAATACCTGAGTCCATACCTAATTCATGCAGGTGAACGGGCTAGAGTCAAGAAAACTTCAATTAATCTTGCCATGCCTGATTTAATAGGTTTATAGTATAGAATAACACTACAATTTGAAATAATTGAAAAATACAAACAGCTTCAATAAACATTGGCAACTAAAATCGAACAACAGAAACAACAATTTCATGTTACTTTGGTGACATTCTTCATCTGATTCGGGGGCGCATTACTATCCCCGATTAGATAGCAATACGTCACAAAACCAAACAATATCAGTCATCAAATAACAAGTTCATTTCAACATGGAATTTCTCAAGAAAGAAAAGCCCGTTGAACCCAAGTTTCGTCGATAGTAACCCATATCATAATAATTTTGAATCCCCACTT
This sequence comes from Nilaparvata lugens, assembly GCF_014356525.2. NCBI lineage: Eukaryota > Metazoa > Arthropoda > Insecta > Hemiptera > Delphacidae > Nilaparvata > Nilaparvata lugens. The sequence continues at coordinate 22,930,436 of NC_052507.1, forward strand.
TTGATTGACATTCTCGAATGAACCTTTGTTTCACTACACTGCACTTTCGTTGGTCTGTACGTTGCTTTATCGTCGGGGTTACAGTACCTTGTTTTTGGCGGTGAGCTTTTACCGGTTGAATTTGGCTTGGCGGCGACGTCCTCTTACGTCCCTAGACCTGTCGTCTGAACGGGTGTCCTGAAGCGGTGTTACATAAAGTTGCGGACCCAAAGGGGTGGTACATGAAGTTGGTTTGGGGACACACATGAACCGCTGTAAATAAATGTATTACAGCATTAATTTCTAACTCTTCCTACAATTCATCAAAAGCTAAAACAGGAGTTATCTATTGATTACAATTAATTAAATTCTCTCATTCTATTTGAATCCTCATTTTATATAGATTTTTATCTTTAAACTACTGATTCTTTTTATCAGAATTAATGGATCTTTCTTCACAAATAATTCAAATTGAAATGATGCTAACTTATATGATATTTTTCGTTTGGTTTGCGAAATCAATATAATTTTTCATATAGTAGCTCGGCTAGTATTGTTGGAAACTTGTGCGCCAGCCAACATTTATTTTATTTATTATTTATGAACTATAGGACGCAATCCAAGTGTAAATAACGGGCATTCGCCCAAAACTGCTCAGAACCTTGATTAAAAATGAACATTCCAGAGTTTATGATTTGATTTACCTACAAATACAAGTCCAAAAACTAGTATCAACTGAAATTATGAATTTTTCACCTAATAAAACAAGACACTTTATAACACAATAAAAGAAAAAAATATTGAAAATTTCACTTTAAGGAAAGATAATGTTTGCCTTATAAGATTCATCTTGTGGATAGTTTTTACCTTTAATTAAATAAAATTAGTAGACACATAGAAAGTAATTTAAATTGTATTAAAATTTGAACATTCATTAATATTAATTTCCTGGAAAAGAAAAACTTTCTTCTTCGTCTATTAAGATTTCTATCATAAAAAATTTACTAAATCATTCGAAAGCCTTAATGACATAAGAAAACAGAGTCTGAAAAATATAAATTATAAAATGTCATAAACTCAATATGAACATAATCTTAAAAATTTCATTCCAATTTAAAGGCTATCTTCCTGACTTTCAGCAATACTCTACGATAATATATCTCCAGAAACAATAACTCAAATGTAACGTAACTGAAAACGTTCTATACTTCTGTAGAAAAAAAATTTATAATTATCTTCCATCACTAATAAAATCAAAAGGATTATTCTCAATCAATATTATTAACTTGAAAAATAACAGGCTTTGTTGATAAATTACTCTTATGGAAGTTTCAATCAATTAAATTCCCTAAATTATATTTTAACCTTATTTTACGTACCTTAGCGGTTATTTGAAGAAGCAATTATTCGTACATGAAGAAGAAACACAATTAAACTTTTTAGGACATGGCACTACTAGAAAATTTAAACTTTAATAAAAATAAAACTAGCTCCTACATTAACTAATGAAATACTTGTAAACCTGCCCAAAAAGGGCGAAACATAATGACTACATCTTTACTCTCGTAGTGCTCCTAGCAAAGTGTCCTCCGAAACGTAATCTGGTCTCGCGGTTGGGGAATCCCCACTACTGTATTTAGAAACAGGTCTCCTATTGGGCGAATGGAATCAATTTGACCAATCGTCGCGTGGCTTCTAGAGCCTTTGGACCAAATAGTAACTGCAAAATCGGTAGTTTGTTATAATTTCAATGCTTGCTGTTTTCCCACTTATCGCACTCTATGTCGCGACAAGAAGGCTAAGTTTTAGAGATAATTCCATAATCTACATTCCTCGACGATTCGGAGCCACAATTTTTAAATATCTATCATGGGAAACTCGAAGTCATGGCCGTTCATAATAGAGAGAGAAAATAATTTATTTCGCTAACTCACTTACAATAATGGCTCTAGTCTATTGCGTATTAAATTTACTATTATAACTAGGGAAAAGGCCTGAATTAAAAGGAGTGCCCGGCACACTCCCCCTCCTTACGGTGTGAAACACGCAAAAATAAATCTAATCAGGATATGTTACCATAGAGGCATTCTGTATAATTTGGAGAGTCAAATTTCTGGATTGATAGTAGGATCCAATTTGAAGCAGGCTCTCTTCAAAAGAAATCTCTTCAATCATTCCGAAATTCAGCAAAATGTATAAATAATTGAGATTTGTGGCAAGAGTCTTTAAAACTGTGGCAAGAGTCAGGACAAAACAATATGGGCGTGTCCACTTTTTAAGTAGGCACTAAAGACGGACCGAGTATAATAATCTTGAATACTTCAATCACTTTATTGAGTCCCTGGTTTTTTTTCTTGGCAAACTCTAACAAGGGAAAACGTTTAAAAGACATCTTAGCTTTAATTGGTTCTATGTTACTCTGCTGTTGTAAAATATGAAGCACATTGATTATAATAGTAGAGGATGAAACTTTTTTACTCTGCTGAATGTATTGAAATCTAACTATCATTACTATAGAGTTGAGAGTGCAACATATTTTTAACAATATAAAGCAATTCAGTAGGCAATACTATTCTACATAGGCTATGATTCAAAGATAATAATGGCTGAAACTGCAATGCTAGCGAGCCATCGGAGAGCAATGACACACGCTTCATGTACATTCCGTAGCTATGAAAAATTTCTATCCATTATTGTATTCCAGCCGGAAATCTCTATCACTGAATTATATTAAGTGAACTAAAACGGAAGCAGTTAAACTGAATACACCAATGATAAGTTTATAATTGCATTAATCATGGAAGGTAAACTAATAAAGAATAGGGATATCAACAAAATAATATGAAATATAAAGCGAATAGAATATAAAATATGAGGCCTTAGACATTATCCTTATTATTTTATGAATGAGAATATATTTTATCTATGTGTACTAACTCCTAACTAGGTAAATGTATAATTCTTAACTATGAATGGATGAGTATTAAGCTATTGAAAATGGGTATAGTATAGAATATTATGATAAATCGTCTTATGCTAAATAACTTATTATTATTAGAGACATCACATACATACATTGCTACATAGGATATTATGACTGTTGATAACTTCAAAAATTGATCATCACCCGATTTACCAAACAATCAATTATCTACTACCGTGGGAAAACTGTCCAATTATTTCATTTACCGCGAGTATGCAGCCGTGCATGAAATAAAATCAAACCTAATTCACCTACCTAAATATATTTAATATTACGAAGTTAATAACATAATTTAATGACTAATCTAGTTGCGCAAGTTATTTACATTCCGGAACTTCTTCTATATACATTATATTGTCACGTAACAAAATCTTTGACCAATAAACCCTTCATGAACCCGTAATGAATCCTTCTAACAAATACGGTAAATATCTTTATCATAATTCCTTTTCTCTTTTCTCCTTCTCATTCATTAGGAATCATCTCGTTGAGTGTATAGAGACAAGGCTATAGAGTGGCGCCATACTCACAAAAACTTATCCAATTATAACTCACGACAAAAAATCTTGTCTTCAATAGACTGATCTGTTTCCTATTTTTTTCTGATCTGTTTCGGATATTTTTCAACATAACTCAAGTAATCATCTTTCAAATTGCTGTTTATGGTGGTTTCAACCGTTGAACATTTTGCATTATAATATTCCAGTAGGAAACCTTTACGACAGAACGCTAGTCAAAACAAAACTATGATCGAGTGTCAGGCTATTATTTATCGCAAAACTCAAAGTACGTGACATTTTCTCTAAACACTGGAAGCATACTTTTCATCGCATGATTTAACAATATGAAAATTCAACTGGAACAACTATCTTAGCATTGGACTGCTACTGCTTGACTTCTGATTATCAACATTATTGAATTTACCAACACACTAACACATTAATAGACCACTATTACACTATTACTGATTCTCAAGTTCACTGACATTTTCAACCTTACTGGAGCCTCACATAATTATTCCTCAACTATAAACTTCATATCCAACTAGTTTCAATTACTCTACTAGATCTCAAAATATCTCAACTTATTCACATGGAAAACTTGATTGCAATTTTACTATTCATCATTAAAAAAAATTGATCATTTCATTAAAGAGATTCCTATTTTTTTTTATTATTTATTAATTCTTTTTGACTACTTATCTCTAAAGGGTCCTACTACTGTTAATTACCTCAATTTGATTTTCCCAACAAAAATTCTATTTCCTTTTTGACACGAATTTTCCTACATATTTCTACCTTATATCCCCATTTAAATTTTTTAATCAACCTTTCAACTCTCAACTACAGAATAATTTAAACTCATGCTTAACTCAAGAGATTTTTCCCTTTTCATTTCAAATTCAACTAGAAGAATTTCACTGTTAATTTTATTTTAATTTAACCCGTTCATTAGTGTTCCAATATTTATTTCTACTTTCACTGATAACCATTTTAACATTACCTAGGTACTCGAAAAAGTTTCTCTGTTATTTTATTTGTATACCTTGACTAATCACTTTAAATATTCATTGTCTAAAACTTTCAATTTTCGTTACCATATACCAAATTTCTAAGCAACTTTAAACTCAATAATACCCCCTTTTTTTACCAATTATTACTTGTGTTTTTGCGGCTGACTTTCCTACCAAACATTAACGAACCTTTTGACTGGGCTTCCCTAAACTGCCTTATTCTGATTGCTTTCCTTACAATCACTACGAAGACTCACTAAATATTCTAGATTTCGGTTTACGTTATTCTACTGACGAGCCCCATAACTCTCGAATGAACCAGACCGTTTACTAGATACAAAAAAAATCTCAGCTCACACCATCTTCGGTGCCTTTCGCTAAAATAATACAATTCCACCGTACAAATTTGCAAGGTTAGTCACAGCTAGATTCCTTGATTTGTTACATGGACAACTTTCGGGCAGTGCTCCGTTCTCTCTGGACACGGACCTACACTCGCGCCGATCACCTAAATTCAACAACCACACATATAGGCAGGACATCCCCTTGTCATCCTCTAAATCTTGAGTCTCAACTAAACAAAAAAAAAATTCCCACAGCCTACAGGAAACGTTACCAACACAACGGATCTTTACACTATCACTACGCATGCCTACCGCAAAAATCACACCTAAAAAAAATATTTCCAATAATAAAACTGATTCACCTTTTCGAGAATAAACATTACTGATAAAGGGACTTAACAACCTCATCTGAATCAACTTATTTTCATACAAATTCCCAAGGATTTGATCATCGTTTCAACTTTAATCTACAATATCTAATTATTTAGTTTAAACATCTCAAGGCCAAAACTACTCATCAACTTTTCAAAACTACATATCAACAATAACTAATAAAACAGTTTCCTATTTATTCTCTGATTACCTTCGATCTACCTAAACTTATCAAAAAAATTTCCTATTTTCCTCAAACATTCTCCCATAATAATTTCCGAATTTTCCTAATTTACTTGGGTTGACCTTTAAAATCTCAATATTCACTTTCACTACTACTATACTGATATTCAACTACCAGACGTGAGACCAGAATACGTACGTTGACATCACAATAATTTCTATCATCATTCACGGAATTACAGAATGCAAAAAATTTATTCAGCACATAGAATCAGTTATTTTCACCTATGCTAGTTTCTTCTACTAATTTTTATTCTAACGTTTAATTTCTCAATGATCAATTTCAATATGAAGTTTCAGAATACTTTCAACTTAAGCATCAATGATACCTAACTTTATCTTTAAGCACTTCAAAAGATATTCATTTTAATGGATTTAACATAACTGAATAACTTTCCTGTTTCATCTACAATTATTTAAACTTCAGAAAAATTGGAGTAGCAACTATAAATTATTCATTCAACTCCAAACCTAAAATATTGACAGTTAACACGTTCACAGAATGAATTATTAAGTATAGACTCAGAAAAATTGATCTAGTATGATTAGAGTAAGTTATGAAAAATTTAATTTTTTAGAAAATTTGAATTCCAGAGATTTAAATATCTCTAGACAGCAGAGTCGGCGCAGTTGTGTGCCTAAGAAGATAATTTTGAATAAAATTTAGAATTTAGAAATAGGCCGACACATCTAGAAAATACCTGAGTCCATACCTAATTCATGCAGGTGAACGGGCTAGAGTCAAGAAAACTTCAATTAATCTTGCCATGCCTGATTTAATAGGTTTATAGTATAGAATAACACTACAATTTGAAATAATTGAAAAATACAAACAGCTTCAATAAACATTGGCAACTAAAATCGAACAACAGAAACAACAATTTCATGTTACTTTGGTGACATTCTTCATCTGATTCGGGGGCGCATTACTATCCCCGATTAGATAGCAATACGTCACAAAACCAAACAATATCAGTCATCAAATAACAAGTTCATTTCAACATGGAATTTCTCAAGAAAGAAAAGCCCGTTGAACCCAAGTTTCGTCGATAGTAACCCATATCATAATAATTTTGAATCCCCACTTTTGATTGACATTCTCGAATGAACCTTTGTTTCACTACACTGCACTTTCGTTGGTCTGTACGTTGCTTTATCGTCGGGGTTACAGTACCTTGTTTTTGGCGGTGAGCTTTTACCGGTTGAATTTGGCTTGGCGGCGACGTCCTCTTACGTCCCTAGACCTGTCGTCTGAACGGGTGTCCTGAAGCGGTGTTACATAAAGTTGCGGACCCAAAGGGGTGGTACATGAAGTTGGTTTGGGGACACACATGAACCGCTGTAAATAAATGTATTACAGCATTAATTTCTAACTCTTCCTACAATTCATCAAAAGCTAAAACAGGAGTTATCTATTGATTACAATTAATTAAATTCTCTCATTCTATTTGAATCCTCATTTTATATAGATTTTTATCTTTAACTACTGATTCTTTTTATCAGAATTAATGGATCTTTCTTCACAAATAATTCAAATTGAAATGATGCTAACTTATATGATATTTTTCGTTTGGTTTGCGAAATCAAATATAATTTTTCATATAGTAGCTCGGCTAGTATTGTTGGAAACTTGTGCGCCAGCCAACATTTATTTTATTTATTATTTATGAACTATAGGACGCAATCCAAGTGTAAATAACGGGCATTCGCCCAAAACTGCTCAGAACCTTGATTAAAAATGAACATTCCAGAGTTTATGATTTGATTTACCTACAAATACAAGTCCAAAAACTAGTATCAACTGAAATTATGAATTTTTCACCTAATAAAACAGACACTTTATAACACAATAAAAGAAAAAAATATTGAAAATTTCACTTTAAGGAAAGATAATGTTTGCCTTATAAGATTCATCTTGTGGATAGTTTTTACCTTAATTAAATAAAATTAGTAGACACATAGAAAGTAATTTAAATTGTATTAAAATTTGAACATTCATTAATATTAATTTCCTGGAAAAGAAAAACTTTCTTCTTCGTCTATTAAGATTTCTATCATAAAAAATTTACTAAATCATTCGAAAGCCTTAATGACATAAGAAAACAGAGTCTGAAAAATATAAATTATAAAATGTCATAAACTCAATATGAACATAATCTTAAAAATTTCATTCCAATTTAAAGGCTATCTTCCTGACTTTCAGCAATACTCTACGATAATATATCTCCAGAAACAATAACTCAAATGTAACGTAACTGAAAACGTTCTATACTTCTGTAGAAAAAAAATTTATAATTATCTTCCATCACTAATAAAATCAAAAGGATTATTCTCAATCAATATTATTAACTTGAAAAATAACAGGCTTTGTTGATAAATTACTCTTATGGAAGTTTCAATCAATTAAATTCCCTAAATTATATTTTAACCTTATTTTACGTACCTTAGCGGTTATTTGAAGAAGCAATTATTCGTACATGAAGAAGAAACACAATTAAACTTTTTAGGACATGGCACTACTAGAAAATTTAAACTTTAATAAAAATAAAACTAGCTCCTACATTAACTAATGAAATACTTGTAAACCTGCCCAAAAAGGGCGAAACATAATGACTACATCTTTACTCTCGTAGTGCTCCTAGCAAAGTGTCCTCCGAAACGTAATCTGGTCTCGCGGTGGGAATCCCCACTACTGTATTTAGAAACAGGTCTCCTATTGGGCGAATGGAATCAATTTGACCAATCGTCGCGTGGCTTCTAGAGCCTTTGGACCAAATAGTAACTGCAAAATCGGTAGTTTGTTATAATTTCAATGCTTGCTGTTTTCCCACTTATCGCACTCTATGTCGCGACAAGAAGGCTAAGTTTTAGAGATAATTCCATAATCTACATTCCTCGACGACTCGGAGCCACAATTTTTAAATATCTATCATGGGAAACTCGAAGTCATGGCCGTTCATAATAGAGAGAGAAAATAATTTATTTCGCTAACTCACTTACAATAATGGCTCTAGTCTATTGCGTATTAAATTTACTATTATAACTAGGGAAAAGGCCTGAATTAAAAGGAGTGCCTGGCACATATTATAGAGTATAATGAAGAGGAAATAAAAATAGAGATTTTGTGGAAGAATGATTAGTGATATAGTTAAAAAAAAGGTGAGTGAAGAGGTAATAGTATATTTCGCTCCTAGGGCCGAAAATGAGACTTTTCCGGCTCGAAATCGGTTTTCAAGAGATTGAGAGCCGGAAAAACATTTTCGCCCGTGGTGCGAACGCTATTTTTCGCCACACAGAAAAATAAACAATAAATATATGAGAATAATTGTTTATTAGGCACTTCCGAAATCAAAACTGGAAGGTTATAGCTCTAGCAAATCTGAGGTAATCTGATTATCAGGAAATTGTCCAAGTATTTTTATTCTTTATTCTGATTTGTCTAAATATCCTAAAAGACTATGTTCAATAATGTGGGAGGTTGAGTTTATACTTTTTTATTCTTTCAAACGACAATAAGATGATATTTTTATAAATGTTTTGATTCTTGAATAATAACCTCTTCAGGCCGGTGGGGGGTTTTTGTCCTCAATCGAGGACATTCTATTCCAATCTATAAAAAAAATTCAGATTAACTTATCGAAGAAGAGCCGGTTGTGTCCAATCAAGGACGTTCTGAACTGCACTCTAGCGCCAGTTTTTCACACTAAAAGTTGCAGGTTATGTTTGTAGGAGCGAATTTTCTTGAAAGGTCACGTGAAATGGATCAACCCATGAACATTGCTGGTAAGTCCTTATTTTTCAACAAACTTGTGGATATTCCCATATTTATCCATTCTCTATGTATTTTTTCATCATTTGACTGCATATTAAGTTAATTTTTATTATTTTTTCCATTATATTTGGGCATATGAGAAAAACGTACTCATTTGAGGACAAACGGCGTCTTCTCTTCTATGAGTATTCTCTAACCAAACTTTTGTTGTCCTCAATTGAGGACAATGAGCTCATTATCTCAAAGTTACAATTACTGACTGGACTATACAACTTTGCATTGAAAATTTAATTAATAGGACAACAACAATTTTAAAATGTAGAATTTCTGCAATAAATGATTTATAAAAATGCATCCATATTGGGAAGAACTGATTTTTCAAATTACAATGCCTGTATGCTGATAAATTCATCAATCCTGCGGTTGCAGCCTACACATTTTACAAAACACACATCAGAATAATTTTGGTACAGTACTCTATAAAAATTTGGTACATTTTTTCTAAGTATTTTCATGATTGAACTCTTATCTTTTCTCATCCTTGCTTTTCCACAGATCTGAACGAGAATGAAATTGAAGAGATTCTTTTGAATGGAGACTTATCCGAGCTGGAAGATGAAGGATGCGATGGAGATGGAGGTAAAGTATTTTTAATCAGTTGTCAATTTCTTACTAATGTAAACTAGTTATTATTATATTGAACCATAAAATAAAGATATATACTTGTGGTTTGCCAGCTGTTTTGCTTTGACAATCTTTGTTAATCTTGGAACCGGACTGTATCAAGCCTTGAGGTTCTTGATTAGAGTAAGGTGCTGTTTGTTACACCAAGTATGATTCTCGTGTATTGGTACTGCACAGTTCTGTTCATTGTCGACAGTCTCTGACAAAGCTCCATGTAAAGTAAAAAACCTATCACACAACAAATATATGTTTATTTTCTACTTCAAAGTTATAATATCAAGTTTATTTTTTGTTTTGTGGTGAGATTGTTATTCTCTTGATCTATAATTCGAAGAATATTTTAAAACTTGATATAAAGTTTTTTGAAAAACAAATAACAATTATGTATCTTCTTTCTCTCTGACAGGTGTCACAGAAACTGATGATGCCTTAATTGAGGCGGCATTGGCTGGTGAATATGATGGAGATGGATATGAAGAAGATGATACTAGTGCGCCAGTGTGAACTTAGAAGAGCATTTCCTAGAAGTACATCCAAAATTGACAGTTCTGGATGCAGAATCGATAGTTCTACAGTTCCTGAAGATTTATAACGATAGTTCCATTTAAATAGTCGAAATAAATGAATTTGAAAAAATGCTCTTCCAAGTTCCACTAGAAAAATGTATTTTTGTCAGCAGAACACAGAGAAATGCTTTAAGATCCTCGAATATGAGAGTTCTAGGCAGAGGAGGTCATCCTGAATCCAGAACAGCTGAGTTCCAATTGATAAATTCAAAAGATGAATTTTTATGGCTATTTGAAATTCAAAAAACGAGATAATTCACGTTTTCACCAGAAGAACACAGAATTCAAATATTTGAGAGGTGGAAATTATAGTTCTAGGAAGAGGAGGTCATCCTGAATCCAGAACAGCTGAGTTCCAATTGATAAATTCAATAGATAAATTTTTATGGTTATTTGAAATTCAAAAAACGAGATTATTCACGTTTGCACCAGAAGAACACAGAATTCAAATATTTGAGAGGTGGAAATCATAGTTCTGGGAAAAGGAGGTCATCCTGAATCCAGAACAGCTGAGTTCCAATTGATAAATCCAATAGATAAATTTTTATGGCTATTTGAAATTCAAAAAACGAGATAATTCACGTTTTCACCAGAAGAACACAGAATTCAAATATTTGAGAGGTGGAAATCATAGTTCTAGGCAGAGAAGGTCATCCTGAATACAGAACAGGTGAGTTCCAATTGATAAATTCAATAGATAAATTTTTATGGTTATTTGAAATTCAAAAAACGAGATTATTCACGTTTGCACCAGAAGAACACAGAATTCAAATATTTGAGAGGTGGAAATCATAGTTCTGGGAAAAGGAGGTCATCCTGAATCCAGAACAGCTGAGTTCCAATTGATAAATCCAATAGATAAATTTTTATGGCTATTTGAAATTCAAAAAACGAGATAATTCACGTTTTCACCAGAAGAACAATGAATTCAAATATTTGAGAGGTGGAAATCATAGTTCTAGGAAGAGGAGGTCATCCTGAATCCAGAACAGCTGAGTTCCAATTGATAAATTCAATAGATAAATTTTTATGGCTATTTGAAATTCAAAAAACGAGATTATTCACGTTTGCACCAGAAGAACACAGAATTCAAATATTTGAGAGGTGGAAATCATAGTTCTAGGAAGAGGAGGTCATCCTGAATCCAAAACAGCTGAGTTCCAATTGATAAATTCAATAGATAATTTTTATGGCTATTGAAATTCAAAAAACGAGATAATTCACGTTTTCACCAGAAGAACACAGAATTCAAATATTTGAGAGGTGGAAATCATAGTTCTAGGAAGAGGAGGTCATCCTGAATCCAGAACAGCTGAGTTCCAATTGATAAATTCAATAGATAAATTTTTATGGCTATTTGAAATTCAAAAAACGAGATAATTCACGTTTTCACCAGAAGAACACAGAATTCAAATATTTGAGAGGTGGAAATCATAGTTCTAGGAAGAGGAGGTCATCCTGAATCCAGAACAGCTGAGTTCCAATTGATAAATTCAATAGATAAATTTTTATGGCTATTTGAAATTCAAAAAACGAGATAATTCACGTTTTCACCAGAAGAACACAGAATTCAAATATTGAGAGGTGGAAATCATAGTTCTAGGAAGAGGAGGTCATCCTGAATCCAAAATAGCTGAGTTCCAATTGATAAATCAATAGATAAATTTTTATGGCTATTTGAAATTCAAAAAACGAGATAATTCACGTTTTCACCAGAAGAACACAGAATTCAAATATTTGAGAGGTGGAAATCATAGTTCTAGGAAAAGGAGGTCATCCTGAATACAGAACAGGTGAGTTCCAATTGATAAATTCAATAGATAAATTTTTATGGCTATTTGAAATTCAAAAAACGAGATAATTCACGTTTTCACCAGAAGAACAATGAATTCAAATATTTGAGAGGTGGAAATTATAGTTCTGGGAAGAGGAGGTCATCCTGAATCCAGAACAGCTGAGTTCCAATCGATAAATCCAATAGATAAATTTTTATGGCTATTTGAAATTCAAAAAACGAGATAATTCACGTTTTCACCAGAAGAACAATGAATTCAAATATTTGAGAGGTGGAAATTATAGTTCTGGGAAGAGGAGGTCATCCTGAATCCAGAACAGCTGAGTTCCAATCGATAAATCCAATAGATAAATTTTTATGGCTATTTGAAATTCAAAAAACGAGATAATTCACGTTTTCACCAGAAGAACACAGAATTCAAATATTTGAGAGGTGGAAATCATAGTTCTAGGAAGAGGAGGTCATCCTGAATCCAAAACAGGTGAGTTCCATTCGATAAATTCAATAGATAAATTTTTATGGCTATTTGAAATTCAAAAAACGAGATAATTAACGTTTTCACCAGAAGAACAATGAATTCAAATATTTGAGATGTGGAAATCATAGTTCTAGGAAGAGGAGGTCATCCTGAATCCAAAACAGCTGAGTTCCAATTGATAAATTCAATAGATAAATTTTTATGGCTATTTGAAATTCAAAAAACGAGATAATTCACGTTTTCACCAGAAGAACAATGAATTCAAATATTTGAGAGGTGGAAATCATAGTTCTAGGCGGTTTAATGCCCCTGTTTTGGATTCAGGATGACCTCCTCTTCCTAGAACTATGATTTCCACCTCTCAAATATTTGAATTCTGTGTTCTTCTGGTGAAAACGTGAATTATCTCGTTTTTTGAATTTCAAATAGCCATAAAAATTTATCTATTGAATTTATCAATTGGAACTCAGCTGTTCTGGATTCAGGATGACCTCCTCTCCTAGAACTATGATTTCCACCTCTCAAATATTGAATTCTGTGTTCTTCTGGTGAAAACGTGAATTATCTCGTTTTTTGAATTTCAAATAACCATAAAAATTTATCTATTGAATTTATCAATTGGAACTCAGCTGTTCTGGATCCAGGATGACCTCCTCTTCCCAGAACTATAATTTCCACCTCTCAAATATTTGAATTCTGTGTTCTTCTGGTGAAAACGTGAATTATCTCGTTTTTTGAATTTCAAATAGCCATAAAAATTTATCTATTGAATTTATCGATTGGAACTCAGCTGTTTTGGATTCAGGATGACCTCCTCTTCCTAGAACTATAATTTCCACCTCTCAAATAGTTGAATTCTGTGTTCTTCTGGTGAAAACGTGAATTATCTCGTTTTTTGAATTTCAAATAGCCATAAAAATTTATCTATTGAATTTATCAATTGGAACTCAGCTGTTCTGGATTCAGGATGACCTCCTCTTCCTAGAACTATAATTTCCACCTCTCAAATATTTGAATTCTGTGTTCTTCTGGTGAAAACGTGAATTATCTCGTTTTTTGAATTTCAAATAGCCATAAAAATTTATCTATTGAATTTATCAATTGGAACTCAGCTGTTCTGGATTCAGGATGACCTCCTCTGCCTAGAACTATGATTTCCACCTCTCAAATATTTGAATTCTGTGTTCTTCTGGTGAAAACGTGAATTATCTCGTTTTTTGAATTTCAAATAACCATAAAAATTTATCTATTGAATTTATCAATTGGAACTCAGCTGTTTTGGATTCAGGATGACCTCCTCTTCCTAGAACTATAATTTCACACTGGCTACTAGTGCTGCAGGAGAAACAGGGCAAGAGGAAACAAGACAACAAGAAACAATTGCTTCAGAACAACCAATTCCTTCCACCAGCACTGGGAATCACACAAAAAGAACACGGTGGCGACATAGAGAGGAATTCAATGGCCAGATACAAATGAGGGATGAACCCAATACTGAAGCTGGAACTCGAGCAGATTGGAGTTCTATGAACTATTTTGAACAATATATCACAACCGAAACCTTCATGTCATTCGTCAATTTCACCAACCTCAGGTATGTCCAAGAAAAAGGTAGAAATCTAAATGTCACGTTTGAAGAGATGAAAATATTTTTTGGCATCAACCTTCTCATGAGTGTATTGAGGTATCCAAGGCTGAGGATGTATTGGCAGAAATTCACACAGGTTTCAACTGTCACATCAAAAATGTCCAGAGATAGATTTACACAAATCCGCACAAATTTAAAAATTGTGAATGACCTAGATGTGTCCCAGGACCAAAGAAAAGCAGACAGACTTTGGAAAGTGAGACCATTCCTTACTGCAATAAGAGATGGATGTCTGAAGATGATTCGCCCAGTAAGAGTATGCATTGATGAGCAAATGATACCTTTTACTGGTACTGTCACAAATCTTAAACAATTTCTACGAGGCAAGCCCAATCCAGAAGGAATGAAAAATTTTGTTTTGGCAACACCGGAGGGTCTGGTTTTAGATTTCTGTGTGTATCAAGGAAAAGGCACTACCTTTCAAACAGACTGTCACCTGACTTTGAATGTAGCAGAAGCTGTTGTGGTGAAATTGTCAGAGTCTGTTCCAGCCGGCTCTTGCATCTACATGGACAGATATTTTACAACTGAAAAATTGATCGATCTGTTAGGAGAGCAGCAAATAGCTTGCACAGGGACAGTAATGAGGAATAAGCTTCCAAAATGTGATTTCATTTGCAATAAAGATTTTTCTCGTTTGCCAAGAGGTACCACTGAAATGTTTGTTTCTCAAGATTTAGAAAAGGTGTCAGTTGCTGTAGTGAAATGGAATGACAATAAGCCAATCTATCTTATGTCGAGCAAAGAAGGAAAAACTCCTATGGATGAGTGTAGACGTTGGTGCAAGAAACAAAAAAAATACATTGACGTGTCAAGGCCCAATATTGTAACAAGTTACAATCAATACATGGGTGGTGTGGACATGAACGATAGGCTCATATCCTATTACAGGAACTTCTACAAGACAAAAAAGTGGACATTGAGAATTATCATGCATTTTTTCACTCTGGCTGTTGTCAATGCTTGGGTGCAATACCGCAATGATCAAAAAATTCTAGGGAGACCCAAAAAGGAAATTTCTGACCTTATGGATTTCATGATGGAGATTTCCGAGCATCTGACAGAGTCAGGAGACAAGGATAGTTCAAGTGAGGAAGAGCTTGAAGAAGAACAAGGACCTCCCCCCCAAAAAAGAAAACGTCTTCCTCCTCTACCAGCACGACTGAAGAAAGCCGGACATATGCCAGAAGCTCTTGAAATGAAGAATCCTGCAAGGTGCAGACGACCGGGATGTAGTACTGGCAAATCACGGTTCAAATGTAAGAGGTGTGATGTTTTCCTCTGTCTCACAAAGGATAAAAATTGCTATGAACTATTTCACCAATAGATTATAAATTTGTGTTCTCAATTTCATTTAAGTATAATTTTATCCACTGAAATTCTAATTTTTCATTGATTTTTATTTGTTATTTTTATTCCTATGTTGATGTCTATGATTTTAATGCTTAAATATATAGTGATAAATATTGAATGACTGAGATAGATGAAGGATGCTCTTATTAGAATTTTTGTGACACAATATTGATTTTTATTTTTATGACTAAGCATTCATATTCAGTGAACTTCCTGTACATTGATTGGTGAGAAATGCGAAAATTATTTTATTAATTTTCAATAGAAAACACTGGAAATCCATTCCATACCATTTTCTTGAATGTTCATGAGCTATTCATAGAATAAATGAAAACATAATTTTGTTTCCAATTAGAAGGATTTTGAAATATTTTGATATTTGTATAGGCCTAATAATTGATAGATAAATATGAGTGGTTTTTGAATTATTTTGCAGTTTGTTTTGTTTAAATTCCTCAAAAAACTGTAAATTGCAATTAATTGAGTATAATGTTGTAATTTTCATTATTCATTTTCAAATTATAGTTGGAGCCGATTGTCCTCAATTGAAGACATTTTTTTTCTTCAATTTAAATAATTCAAGTTTGAAGAAAAATTTTTTTCTTATTTTTCCTATATTAGAAAAATGTTAAAGAAACTATAGAACCAGCTATAATCAGTTTTTGTGAAAAAAAAATTTCCCGGCCTGAAGAGGATAAACACAAATAATGAAAAGTTTTTGATCAGCTGTTTGCACTCTTGAAATTTGGCCAATCTGAATGTCAAAGTCAACAATGCTTGTTGTCGTCGACTTCGGGAGTTTAGGTTAGAAGTTCTATCCTACTCTTAAAATCGAATTTGAATAGTTCATAATATCTTATTTGTATATCATTCATCCAAATTAAATGATAGTATCTTTACTTTCTCAACGGAAAAAGGGGACCTGGCAGAAGGAGAATTTCATGGCTGGCAAATCTGAGGCTATGGTTTCACCAGTCATCTGCAGAGCTGTTCCGTAGCCCCGTCGACAAAATCAGGATAGCCATTATGATCGCCAACATCCGAAACGGAGCAGGCACGTGAAGAAGAAGAAGATCTTTACTTTATTCAATTCTAGAAGCATAAACTGATTCCGTTTCATAAACTATTTTGTAAACACGTTCACATCAAATCAGAATCAGCTGACTTCAAGGTTATTTTACAGCCCTAGGGCCGTAAAAATTTTACCGCCCTTGTCAGAAAACAAATCACTTTCGGCCTCCATATGACGCACGAAAACCAGCTCATTACATCCAAGTGGGGCGAAAAAGAGGATTACAGAGAACTCACTAGGATAAAACATACGAGGCTAAGGAATTGTTATAACTGTTGCAATCTTCTAATAATTTAGAAGCAATGAGATACAAGTAGTAGAAGGGGGAGATCAAGAGGAATGATGAGGAAAACTGAAGTCGGAGCGAAGGAGATTTGGAGCATGAAGATATTAGGTGATAGTGACCTGTGGGGAATTAAGTACTTGGCGGACGATGTCCAGTTGCCGAATCCCAGTAAAGTGCGACGTAATACAGACAGACGATAGTTCGAGGAGCACTGATGCACCACAAACTGTTTGAACTGTGTTAATTTCAAGACTTGAGTGGGCGTACTGTTGATGATGCTTCTTAATTATACTTCACTTTATCAGTTTACACTTTAATGCTACCTCTTCAACATCATGTTTGAGGTCTGATCAATAGAGGCCATTCGATTCATACTTATCGAGAACACTCATTATTTAATGGTTCAACACAACCTGTAGAAACTTCATCGCCTTTCATGGTTTATCATATTGGAATAATCTTTACGCAGGTTTTTTCAAATGGAGATTGGTGAGAATTTTTCATCGAATATTCTTCTATTGAAGGTTTTCTAGGTAATAATAATAGTGTACTACTACAATTCAGAATCTATGATCTTTGATGATATATATTTATAAATCACCAGAAACCAAAACGACCAGCAATTTAATCAATTACCAGAACTAAAAGCAGTTGATTGAGAGCGAGGTAGTCAAAATTACTCAACTTTGCCTCAAAATTGGCACAATTTTCTTATTTGATCATACCATCACATTACCCAAGCACAGGCAAGAGCAATATCCAATAAAAATATACAGAAATGCAAAATTTTCTTGTTTCAATCACACTAGGGCGCGGATAAAGATTTAAATTCTGTGAATAGTGATCACAGTTTATTAATATTATTTTTCAAGATTATTACACTATTCTGCAAGAATAAAGCATAGTTAGCTCTAGAATATATTTTTTTGAATCAAGCGGTCAATTTGAATATGATGTCAATTGAACTTCAAATAAGATGCTCAATTATATGGTAAGAAACAAATATAAGTGATGTGTATATATAAGCGAGTTAATTTCACAACTCTAGCCGTTTCTCGCATCCCATCTGCCATTTATTGTGATTATTCCAGTCTCCCTGGACCAGATTTTTATTCATCATACAAGTATAAACTTATTTGTTCCACAGTTCGAGCGGTCTACCTCTCCTTCTTTTTCCAGGTGAATCCCAATTCAGTATCCTTTGGGCCACCTCATCTCTCATCTCATATCTCATCTCTCATCTTATGTGTATGTCCTAACCATGCAAGGTGCTTCTTTCCAATCGGCTCTACTGTTGTATCCAGTTTCCCTGTTCTGCTCCTTATCACCTTATGATAAGAGACATACCTTTTGAAATAGATGAATTGGAGAATAACATCAATTCTAATGAACATCATTCCTCTCGAATAGAACCTGGATCTTTGGGTTTTATAGTTGAATTTCAAAATAGTCAATTTTGAATATTTTTATGAATAGTCAACATTGAAGATTTTTATATGTGAAGATAAGACATTTCGATCACCATTATCATGATTCCCCCTATAATAAAGGTCAAATCGAGCACATATGTATATTATGACTATTCTATTATAAAAGCTCAAACGATGTAAATCTCTCAAATAAAACCATAGAACCGTTGTTCTTCCTTTACAAAAATCCCAACACCACTTCTCTGGGGTAACAAAAGTAAACATGTAGAGCAGCGTTAAAACACGTTGACAATGGAGAAGAAGATGAGGGTACAACGCCGGAAAAAATGCGAATTGTCTAGAAGCGGTCGTTTTTGTTGGTGGGGGCTGAGGGGGGTGAGCTTGGGTCAGGAGTGAGTAAAAGTGATGCTGCTCGTTACAGGTAGTATCACGACTAACTAAACAAACATTAATCCAGCCACTTATCTTTAAATATATATGCGACAGCAGGCAAACTGGGATAAGGAGTGAGAGAGAAAGGAAATACAGAGGAGAAGGACAAAACAAGTTGAAGAGCAAAAAGCGGCACCACCACTACCACCCCACCACCACAAGTAGTGAGAGTGTGCGTGTGAGCTTATTTATTTCCTTCTTTACTTTATTCTTACGGCATAATGTTCTTCTGGGAGAGTCAAAGTTTGGCGACCTGAGAGCACATCTTCCACTGCTAGCTACTGTGATGCGATATTCATTAAAAGCGGTTCAAACTTCTACGTGGATGCAACTCGAGCTCTCTCTTCCGGCTCACTCCTTCTCTTATCTCTCTCCTCTACTCCTCATCTCTCGCATAGTCTTTTTCGCAACCTCTCTCCAACACTCTTTTCAGATTTCCCCTCTTCATCCCCTTCATACATTCAAATATACGCATTTCTCTCGACAAAAACACAAGACAACACTTGTCTGTGAGTTTTGCTATCTCTTTAACACTTTCTCTTCCTTAATTTCTCTCTCTTACTCTTATGAATACATATACAGTTTTCCACAAGAGGAAATTTCTCCTCTTTGTTTTGACTCGAAACACATTCAAAGTTTTAAGCTACATGAGGTTACTGCTGGTAACTGCCAATAAGAAGACCAATCAGCAAGAATTTTGATTGAGTAAAGTCCAGTTCAACTGGATGCTGGAGTAATTTAAGTAGATTCATTTCGTATTGAATTCACTGACAGAGTGTTTCTCACAATCTTTCACAATTAATATAATACTCTCACATGTAAAAGTAATGAGGCCTATATGGTAAAACATGAAAGAAGAGAGCACTATACTATGAATCCATATTTTCAACTATCATTAGGTAAAAATTCTTATAAATCTGAGGTATGTGTAATATGTGCAAATGGCAATACGAAAAACTGAAAATAACTTGGTTCCTCATGCATATTCCAATTTCCTAATGAAGCCCAACTCACATTCGATGTTACAAGTTCAATATTATACACCGAACAACAAATTACCAATCAAGCTCGCTTCATTTGCCGCATGTTCCGAAAATCATAGTCCCGAACTTGGCAAACATGAGTCAACTGCTAGAAGCAAAACAATGTTGAGATTGAAGGGCAAAAGATGGAATGCTCACTGAACAGTTGGCAGTTCATCTCATCAGTCTTCGATTGCGTTTGTCATGTTTGTTTGTTGTAGGCGCGTAGGCTCATCGAGTTGGGTCGCCTTTAGTCTTATACTGTACAACTGCAGCAGTCGGGGGTGGAAATCCGGCTGTGTGTTGACTAATGGATCTTCGCTGCATTTGTAAACAAAGGCTGTTTGTGAGACATTCAAGTAAGCCTGTTCCAGTCTTGACTCTATTTCCCAAGCGATTGTTCCCATTAATCCATGATTCCTTATATTGATGATCCTATTCCTCATCCTGTGATTTCTATCATGGAAATGATTATATTGGTATTTCAGATTTCCTTGTCATTTATTGATAGTGGACGAAGAGCTTTAAAAGTCTTCTCAATTGTCATTCGCCTCAACAGTTTTTAAATAAATCAAGAATTTATTGAGAAACAAATATACATCTCCTATAATCGTGTCACCAACTAATAACCTTTGAATTAGAATTTCGAATTTAAAATTACAGAAAAGTGAATAGCGATGTCACCTTCATTTGAGCGGGAGAAATTGATGTGCGAAGAGATGTTTAATCAACTTTGTTCCTTCTTGCTTCTTTCTAATTTCCTTCTGACTTCAAAGTACCCTGCAATTGAACAAATTCATTACAGTAATTCAAGCTACTTCCAAGAGAAATTCTAAAATATTTATGAGATCATCGTGAGAGAGAGGGAATAAATAAACCGACAAAGACCTGAATACAGGATTAGTAGAATACGGTACCTTACGAATAATCCCACTGAACTGTTATCGGTGTTTATCATAGTTGAGTTGGTATAGAGAGCGTAAACAGAACTCATTCAACTTTCTAAACACAAAAAGAGATCAGCTCGACAGTTCACTACTATCAGCATCTACTATAATTAATACGTAAATCATACCATTTCACATCAACTAATAGTACGTATCAGTTATAACTTGCTCCTAGCAGCGACTACATGGTATTATAGTAATGGCCTACATTGTCGCTAATAGCTTCCAGTAACTTCTGCCATGAATACAAGTCAAAATAGTCGTCCAACTTTAAAATAATGTGAGGTGCCTTGACATGTCTAGCTCTCTATTGCGAAATATTGTAGATCATAATCGGAGTATTGCTCGCAGACACAATTTGTTGTCTCACCATATAAGGGCTGTTGTAACACAGGACTATAGAATGAGGATAACAGTCTGAAATTTATCTCCAACTTTAATCCTCTAGACGTTTATCATATTCGACGGAGTTTAGGCATGGTAGATCAAAATTACAGCATCAATTTGTGTAATTCTAAAGTTTGTAATTGAACAGGATGAAATAATAAGATAGCTTTGATCAATCTTCATCTGATTATTGAGTTTTTATCTCATTTTCTTCGAAACTCATAGAATTCAAATTTGTTCATATTTTTCACCAATCACACACAAACTCTAGAGTACGTATTATTTCATTAACGACTCCTGAAGATCATTAAAAATCCTGTTAACGAAGGACTTATGTAAATTATGATTGTCAGGTTTCGACTCATTTAGTTTTTAAAATTCTATTGAAATTCAATTTCCTACATTCTACTCACCGTTACTCATATCCAGTGCAGCTTTGTGTCAATTTTACAACTATTTTCAATTTATTTTTGTTTGTCTCCCTGCTCTTTGAATTTTCTCCTTCTGCTCCTCAGTCTTGTCAATTTATTGCTCTATCCATTCAATTTACATCTCATCATATTCCAAATTGAAATTCCGCTTTGAGGAAATCAAATCAAGACTATCCCTCTGGTTCATTATAATAATTGAAAGTTTCGTTCTAAAATCAATACTTTTAAAGGAAAGTTTGTTCAACTGATATAATCATGATTTACCTGAAAAAATTGGCGAGTGACCTTCACTTATAATATTTTTCTGTATGTTTCTCTCTTGACCTCCCTTTACTCGATAATTAATTTGCATATCTCCTAGTTTGTGATTCTAGAACGTACATCAACTGAGATGAGAACACGTTCAATTATACTAATGTTTCAGAGTAAATTAGCCTTTCATGTAAATAGGCTACTTACTATTTCCAATACTTGGGACACTTAGGAACAATGATGAGATGGATGCCCTAGATATTTTCCAGAAGCGTGTAAAAGGGTTATGGATGGATTCGGGGGCTGAAGGCCTACTGGCGAGGAATATCGATGAGTTGCGTCGATGAAAAAATCCATCAGCCGATGAATCCGCTGCCGCTGTGATGTATGAACGAAACGTCTCTCTTGCAACTCGTTCATCGTTCAGCGGCCCTAATTCATCGCTGCTGCTGGGTGCTGGGATGCTGCATTAGATAACATGTAAACACTGCGACTGCCTGTTTACGTTTGCAGCTGCCAGCAGCAAGTAGTTTATTTCCGCCTGCAGGCACTCAGCTCACAACACGCACCTTCTTACCCTTTTCTCCCCCCCCCCTCAACAACCACTCCTTCCTTAACCTACCCCTCCACCCACTTGGCCACAACGGAGCACCGTTTATTGTTCTCAGACTCAGGGGAGTAAAAGAATTCTATTATAGAGACAGGAATGGGAGAATTTCTACGAAAAATGTAAACGTTGTGGAAAGAAAGTTTACTCGTAGCAAGAATTTTCCCTCCATATCCAACAACACTACCGCTTCATAGCGCATAGTGCTTCTCTATTTCATAGTACTATCATCGCATTCTATCTTTCAATTCATCCAGTGAGGGAAGTAAGAGGAATAGGGAAATTGATACTGATGGAAAATGTATATCAGACGATAGAACCGGCATCTTTACAAAGTTGATTCTATTTTCTTATTTCTATTTCCAATAAAATTTCTGATTCAAATTTCAATTTTATTTTTGTATTGGAATAGGTTTGCTGGAAAACTTCTTCAGAGATTAGGAGGCACCTTAAGTATCGATTGTGAGAACTGTCCCATTAACTATCAAATTTTTTTTTACAGCATATGCAGAAATGAAGGAATTTTGAAATATTTTTCATTTGACAAAATAAGTATCATATTTATTCAAATATGTTCCTATATGATATGTAGAGGAGTAGGTAAAGAGAAGTAGAGATGAAAACTGACCAAAAAAGACTGGTTTTTCAATATTCTTGGAAGGTAATGTATCTTAATCCTAAGGTTGAATTTCAATTTCAAATCTTATTTTCTCAACACTATTACCATTTTTAGGAAAATATACAAAGACATTATAATATAATTATTTATGAAATTGAAATTAATCAACTTGATATGACTGAGATAATGAAATTATCTGAACTGAATCAATCATGTTCGAGATTATCAAATTCCCCATGGAAATATCGAGTAATGTTGATGAAGACTGATAACCTGCTAATACTGGTGTGAAGACAAGATAGCTAGAATCAAATTATCAGAGTTTGAAAGAAAACGTCGAAGCAAGTATTAATTCATCTCTCTTAGAAAAATTTCAGGTAGTTTTTCTGTGTAACAATAGTTTTGTGTTATCAGTAGGTTGGTGAGAACAGAAACCAAGCAATGAAAGGAATTAGAACACTTGTTGTTCTTTCTTTAAGGTTATCGTTACACATTTTCTTGTGCTGCTTTCAAAAAAGGCATCTACTGACATAAATGGTGTAGAGATATGAGACGATCACAATGGCTAAATGGGTTGCAAATTTGAAAAGCTGGCAGAAACTATGCATCCACTATTGCATTCAATTGTTTGGGTGGACGCAGTGGATCTGAAGTAGAATCAGAATCTAGAGCGAGTTTTGAAACTTAATAAGTGCCGAGCCCAGAATGAACAATCGGCGAGGTCGCAAACTTTGTGCCAAAGACAATCTGAGAAGATCCTTGGTAACTTTTTAACTGGAGAACAATGGAGAGATCGCTTGACAGTATCATCCTCCAAGGAGAATAACGGCCAAACTGCTCGGATCCTGCAGCTTGGACTCTCTTCGTGAGTTCAACTCAAACTTGTTTTACATGCCTTTGTTCAGTGCTCAAATTGAAGCTAGCTCGGCAATTATGGCCGACTTTCTTATTGAAACGTTATGAGTAATGGCCTAACTAAGCTTCCCCTGTTTTCAAAGCAACTAAGTTCGCTAACAAGTCCTGACTCCTAGCGGAACTAGCTGGGTGCGATCAATAGCTATTTGTCCAATCAATTGCTTCTACCTGGAATCAACCATTTGAAGTTCATATCCTATTGCAGGTCTCCATTACTATTTTATTGTACTTCCATATACTAACGAATAACCAATTACAGTTGCAGTACTACAATGAAACCTTGACCACAGTTACATTACCATAGCTGTTGTGACAGCGCATTTCATAAGCGATCTGGCAGAGCTCAAATTGATAGATAACAAGCAACTGGAATCGATAAGATAAGGTGCCAGCCAGTTATCATTTGTCCCATGCAGCTTTAATGTGATAAGACTTCAATTCTATTTTATTATAAATGTGAATGTTTTTGTAAAATTATATTTTTAATAATCATTGTTCCTCTCTCGGAAAGGTGTTCTTTGAATTTCCCCTCTGGCTTCATGATTTTATTTGGTTTTGTGGAGATTCTCTTACATATCTCTCACTAAATTGAGGGTGCTTATTCACTCCAACTATAACTTTGTGGAAGAGTGCTTATAACCGATGAAACAGTACTGTCACCAGGCGACTTGCAACGGAGCTCGACTGGCTTCGTTCTCTCTGCTCTAGAATCTCTCGTTGTATGGTGAAGTATGCGGACCGCGATTTGTTTGTTCGGTAGTGCAAAAACTGGATGAACATGATATATTGGTGCGTGCGTGTAAAAAACTGATGCCAAAACCCGATGCTCTACCGACTGAAGTACATCCGTGGACAAATCTGTGAGTCCTTTCCAATGGACTCATTGGAAAGTCATAGGTGGGTAAGTCAATTTCCACACTGTGTATCACAGCTCTATAGAACTAAGAGCTGATATAGTTATTCAAGTCTCATATTACGTTAAATTTGATATTATAGATATATATCTATTGATTAGTGATTTGGAGCTTTTCAGACTGATTTCACTACTTCTAGATGATTTACATTTCTTCCTTATTGGAAGTAATGTAACTTGAGAAAATAATTGGCACTGCAAAAACTTCAGCTTCAGAAATCATTTTCTTCCTGTTTTGAAATTCTGTGAAATTGTTGTGTTTAATTTTTTAAAGCACGTAGTCATTTTTTGTACTTTCTAAAATTTTAGCTATTTTAGAATGTTTTGTGTGACTCCCCTCGATGGAATTTCATAGTTCCATATCCATTCCTTCAAGAATGTTCTCTATGTCTGAGAAATTTTCTCCATGTCTGTGAGAATCGTTACTACCTTGTGCAATGGTGACCACATAAGGCCTTGAAGGAGTCTCGATAGACAGGCTCTATCACTCCTGCTGAGTCACTCAGCACATCTTCATGTATTCTTACTGTCGATTGACCCGTCAGCTTTCATGTTGACTCAAATACCGTTGAACTTGCTATAGCGATCGCTACATTTAACTTCGACATTTCCAACTTTAATGCTCGGTTTCATCAAGCTCGGTCGAAAAATTCGAACATGATCAAGCCGGGCACGATACACAAGTGTGCACGGCAATTATTCATAGTAACTATCGCCATAGAATCATAACGTAAGTGCACTTGTAAAGCGAACCTGATTCGACCATGATCAAAATGTCTTGACCGAGCTTTGTGAAACAGGACATAAAAGACCTATTGTAAACTTAACATGACATATTCACCTTTATTACGTCTGGTCTGAGTCAGTTAATATACATTGAACTCTGATTATTGACAATTCTCAAAAGAACGCGATAATTCTGAATTTTTTGTAAGACAGCTTTATCTTTTACTGATAAGGAAGCACCGAACCAAGACAACCGCTTCTCTTGACTGCTCGTCATTTACTCAACTTCTCAGGAACATTCATTCAAACTAGCACGAGACGTGAAGCAAACCGAATTAACGACGAATACAACTTTATCAGAAATATTCCAATTGTTCTTGCAATTATGGCAGTCACAGTTCTCATTTGGCCGCAAGGTGAACAGCCAGCTTTTCCAATTAGGTGGATGGAAGAGGAGCAAGAATCAAGTAGGAAGCATCTCTCCACAGATTAGGCCTACTACCCGGCGCCGGTGGCAATCAAAAACCGTCTACCATGTTAAAGTTTTATAATCGCCAGTCAAGTGCCAGTTAAACAAATTAGCAGCACTCCAGACGCTTCAAACGACTTGACGTCTTCATTCCGGTTATAATTCCAGTAAGCTACTGCATTCGGCTGATATTTCACCGAGTCGCCCCCTCACAAGTAGCGGGTCTCAGTCATCATCATCACCATCAACACAGCCTACCATTGCCAACAACAGCAACAACGTTCGCTTGCTCGATTCGACAAGTTGCAACAAACTTTTCCTCTTGTTAAGATAGGGAAGAAGTTTCCAGATTATATATAACGGCTCAAGTTATTCGGGTTCTTCTTTATCTACCCCACGGTCCTTTCACAAGGAACAGTCCATGGTGGCATTGTCGGTCTCCTCCACCACCACCCCCCACCGACAAATCTCTCTCCATCGTCATTCGATATTCATTTATCTCGGCTTATTTCCCTCCCACTCTTCTCAGACCAAGCCAAGCGTAAAACGGAATTCCGTTGCTCGAATCAACTTTTCTCGCCCGATGTGCACAACTGGAAAGCTCCAGAGATTGTTTCGAATTTTATCGCGACATGCTTCAGCTGGCTCCTCTCAGACATCCACTCGCGATTCTCGGACTGGTCAATCGGAATAAGCGCGATAAGGTTGCTCCTTTGGAGAGCACTTGAGCCAGCCGCTTATGCAGATAGTGGCCGACTTCAGCCATAATTCACTCAGGGGTGGGTTTACCTCAAGGCTATTTTCAGTTTGCTATATGTTTTCTACCGTTTGTCGTACCAACTGAGGTTGTTGGAGTGGAATATCAATGGGAAGAAACACCAACCAATACTTGAGAATGGTGTAGAGAGAAAAGTGAGTACAGTCATTGGCCAAAGCCAGAATAAATGGGGAAAATCCCTATGGAGCTCATCAATTTTTGATGGATTCATAAAGCAGAATATTAATTGGAATTATGATAATGTTGTTGATCGACAACTCTTTTCGAAGAGCTTCACTCCTATTGGCGAAATGAATTCGCAATAAAATTATTGTATGAATGTTGAAGATTATCCTGAAAGCTTCCTTTATCATTGAACCACTTTCCAATTCCTCAAAATCCCATACACCCCTCACGGAATAAGAAGCTGATTAATTGTCCACCATGGAAACTATCACTAACTTATGATGAGTTCTTTCATCTGAGAAGCCTCCATCTCATAACTGAAGACATCTTGTCCACCATAATCTTTCACACCATTTAAAAAATTGAGCTTCTACAGACTGATAGAATGGATTGAAAAGAACATGGAGACATAAGGCTTTTTATGGAGATATAATTACAAAATCAAGAATTAGAAATTTAAGGGATTCAGAATAACTTGATAAATATCAAACGTTGACTCAGTTATTCAAAAACTCTATACGAATTAAGCTCTGAATGACACAGGAAAAGATGATGACTGATGGGTCGGATTCTATTCCACTACATTCTTGGCATTTGTAATAGCAATTTGAAGTTATAGTACAATCTCCAATGACTTACGAGGGTACTATGTAAAAATACAGAGAGGTTTCGAAAACTCTTCAGTTCAAGAAAAATTAAGCTCAATGAACATGCATTAATTAAATAATCAA
Source organism: Nilaparvata lugens (assembly GCF_014356525.2). Classification (NCBI taxonomy): domain Eukaryota; kingdom Metazoa; phylum Arthropoda; class Insecta; order Hemiptera; family Delphacidae; genus Nilaparvata; species Nilaparvata lugens. Next base: position 22,958,348 of record NC_052507.1, read on the forward strand.
TTAACAAAATGCTGCATAGAAAGGATTACATTAAAATCTATTAGCTAAGAGCCTAGGGAATTAAAATCATTTGAGACTACTTTGCTGAAAATTAATAACGTAGATCAATTATTATGAATGAAGAGGATCTCTTGTTCTGCAGTTTAGTTTGTATGACCACCACAAGAGTTATCTAGATTATTAACGGTCTCGAAGAAGACTAACACCACATTAAAGCTTGATTGTGTACAGGGTCTCACAATGCTAAGCCCCGAAGACTTCAAACTTATTACGGCTCTAGTAGGATTTAAAGCGGGGATTGGCAAGGATTAAGTTGTAAGCTCTCTCAGCAGTATCCAGCGACTAATCGCATGGTAATGTGTTGAATGAGAAATAACACAGACTATCATCTGCTTCAAATTATCCTATTTGACGCCACTTAGCACGCTCATGCCATGTTCGCCTAATCGTACCTATTCGCTATCGCCAAGGCCAATAACTAATTTCCATGACTAACGAAATCCATCAAGACAATCGTTTTCAGTCGTTATCAACTTCACGAACATTGTTTCCACAGACAACAACTGGTTATTATTTTAAACACCATGAAATATGCCACACGGCAATATACTGCACCACTGTGAAGCAAGAATTTTCATCCTCATAAACAATTCCTGATTCGACAATATTGTAGTAAGTCAGGTGTAGTTTGATGATTAGAAGATGACACAGTTACTTGCTGTTGCTATGTTCCAATCTCTCACCTTTTTAAGCTTGCAATCTCTTGTGCAAGTAACGGATTTGGTGATGAGGAAATATCAAACATTGAAATTTTGCAATGGCCTATTATAGGTTTTGTTATTGATGAGCATTCTATTCAACATCTCTAGAACTCCGTTTTATTCCTCCAGAACTATATATTTCCAATTCTAGTAATGTAGACCATAATAATAAGATAAAGATGCTTAAAATAATGTGAAATATATAATAAACTATGGATTTGTATGATGACCAACAACAACCTTTTTAACTTGCAGACCGTATGATGATGTATTATTTTCTGGATTTTTCGCTAATTAGACAAGCATTTGAATAATGGAGTTGAAGGATGAGAGCTTCAAGAATTTGAGATCAAAGACAGCGTTTTATTATTTGCTCTTCTGAATTGAATTGTTCGTCAGTCTCGCTGAAGAGCATATACTGTACATAGAGAATATAAACACTATCTATATCCGATGTTCTTCCGAACAAACATTATAAATCCAGATCCGAGAAGATCTCTCTTGAAACAGAATACTCTACCATAACTTTCAATATACTTCCGTGAATTTCAATTATTTTCTCCGATGTTCCGGAACAGTAGCGAGTTCTCCATTTCTAGATCGCTTGCAAAAACAAATTATTCAAACATCCTTTCAGAATGAGATATGCTTCGAGTCGTCGTCGTAGTCAGTTGAGAGAAGAAAGATATTAATTTCCTCGAAAAATATCTCATATTTCTTCAGAAAGAAAAGAAAGCTTGGCCTTTAGCTTGCTGTAAGGGCAACACTTGACTTCTCTGTTTGCCCTTTCTTTCCTTCGACTTCCCACACAATAAATCTGCAATTAGAACGAACGCCGAAAAGAAGAAGGCAGATAGGTTATCATGGCTACGGAAGAGGAATGAAGGTGTTGCCAGGCAGGAGAGGCACCCTGCTGATCAATAGTCATTTCCACTTATCTGTGTCTTGTAGCTACGACTAGTAGAGTTCAATGCTCGCTTTGAGGCGCCAAATTTGAATTTTGCATTCCAATCAAAATAGCTCGCCGATAACAAGATTTGCTTTGATGGAGGGGTGAGGATGAAAATATAATACTCTGGGATCACTCTAGGAATTATTGAACTCTAAAATAGTGAACTCTAAGATTCATTACAAATTACAACCAATTCAATCTCATCTCAGTTTGTTTTAAAGTAGGATTGCTGTGTGAATATATATTTTCCCGTGCTGGAGAATAGAATAGTCTCGTACTATATATATTATTATGGAACACATGCGATCACAGCCACCCATAATAAAACTCAAACCCTAGCGAGAATAATAACGTAACATAGTATTGACTTGACATAGTATAGTGGGTTGACTTGGATTCTTTCAACTTGTCAGTCCGAGTTGAAAAGAGTCCAAGATGGGTTTGAATGCATTGGATTCCGCAGCTAACAGATGATTCACACCTATGTGAATCAGTTGAAACAGTAGTTTCATATTATTGTTTTCACAATACAATGCTTCTTGTTTTATCAAATAATGGGCCATATGAATAAAGTTGAGCATTTGCTTATACTTCTAAAATATGGAGCATAACTTATGCTTCATTTTCTACGAATAAACGTGAGCAAAACATTTTGCTCATGCTCATCAAAAAAATAGTTTGAGCATTAGCTCAAAAGTGAAAGCTTATGCTCAAAATTGTATGAATTAACTAGAGCATTTGCTCAACTTTCGAAGCAAATGCTTCAAAAAAGGTGAGTCCAGTCTGGAGGAGCTTTTCACCTTTTGCTCATAGTAAAATGACTCAACTAATTCGTGTGAGGAAACTATACCAAATACGATCACAATCAATAGTTGAGAACTATAAAACTCTTTTTAGATTCAACCATTATATTCTTCTTCTTATTGTGCCTGTCCGCTACGAACGTGGGCGATCAACATGGCGATTTTCACTTTATCCACGGCAATACGAAATATTTCTATGGAGCTTTTTCCACACCAGGATCGGATGTTGTTTAGCCAAGAAATTCTTCTTCTACCTGGGCCCCTCTTTCCAAAAATCTTTCCTTGGAGAATCACCTGTAATAGAGAATATCTTTCGTCGTTTCTCATTACATGTCCCAGATACTGAATCTTTTTGCATTTGATGGTGGTGATTATCTCAATGTCTTTCCCCATTCTCCTTAGAACCTCAATGTTTGTTACGCGATCAGTCCATGGTATCCTCAGAATCCTTCTGTATGCCCACATCTCGAATGACACAAGTCTTCTACTAATGACCTCATTCAGAGTCCAGGACTCTGCACCATATAATAGGACTGTAAACACATAACATCTGAGCATTTTTATCTTCGTTTCTAGGGTGTAAATCTTGCTCTTTAAGATGAAGCCCATTCTATTGAAAGCTGATCTGGCCTTTCCTATTCTAGATTTTATTTCCTCAGTAATATCCCATCCTTCATTTACTATGGTTCCCAGGTAGCTATACCTCTTTACTCTTTCCACTGGTGCTTGATTGATATATAGGTGATCTCCATTTATGTTATTCTTGCTTATAATCATGAGTTTTGTCTTCTTCACATTGATGTCTAGACCATATTCATTACTACATGCCGTTATTTTGTCCATCATGAATTGCAAATCTTCTAAATTATCAGAGAAAACGATCGTGTCATCTGCATAACGGATATTATTGAGTCTCAAAATTCCTTTCTCAATTTCATCCAAAGCCTCACCGAAAATTTCTTCTGAGTATAAATTGAATATGATGGGTGATAATATACAACCCTGTCTCACTCCTCGCATTATTTCAATTTGCCTTGTATGCTCACTTTCAATTCTCAAATTCGCTGACTGGTTCCAGTAAAGATTTCCAATTATCCTCAAATCTTTATCATCGATGCCCGCATTTTTCAGAATAATCATGTTGTACCCTATCAAAAGCTTTTTGATAGTCGATAAGACATGCATAAACATCACAGTTAACGTCCCTGCATCTCTGGAACTAATGTCATTGTGGTAACCATTATATATATCACTATTATTCCTACAAAAGAATAAATACAAAAGATACATATCCGATATAAAGAAAGCCATGCTTCAATTCAAAGGATAATGAACTTACCGATCTATCAGACATGAAGACTTCTCTTCATAGTACGGAGATTCCAACCAATAACATTATGGAAATGACGTACGGATGATACTTTGAGAACAGCTGGTGGGATGCGATGATTGGAAGTCGGCTCTTTCGGTGATTGTTACAGATTACGAAGTAGGCAGTTGTGTACTCTCCTGACCCTGTTCCTTGCAGCGTTGCCCGGTCTTACAAGATCCACCGAGTTCATTCCGTCGCCAGATTTCGTTCGATATTAATATTCGAAAGCCGGCCATCACTTTTCATCGCAACTCCCACCCGAAACACTTCGTAATTCCTGGTTAACAGCGTCAGCTGCCTCAAAGCGGACACCTTGTTTGTTATTGTCTATTATCATGTAAATTGATATTCCGTAGTCGAAAGGGCCAGCCAGCACCGATCAAGCAGCCTATTCATTAAATTCTCACCTTCCACTCAACAGCTCCTCACTAATAGTTTATAAACAAAAACACCTATCACGGTCGATATCGGCTTGTATAAAATATATCGACTAGCCAACAGTTTTAAGAGCACGTATTTTCTTGGAAGATGTTAGTTATCATGGTAGCGCTGTTCTTTGTTTTTATAATTTGGACGTGTTGGAATGTTGGAAGGTTGCTTCTGAGTGATATCATTCCTTTGCCTTTACATTGCTAATTTTCTTCTTAGTCCTACAATATTAAGAATATATGAAGAATTGAAAAGTCGCACATAACCTTTATTTGGACAATTTATTTTAATAAATTGGGATGAAAAGAAGTTTTGGACTGTAGTCTGTTTCTTGTCCTTAAGTTGATTGTAAATGATAAATAAATAAATAAATACACCGAGAATTATGAATAAACCGTAAGTGATCATAGAATAGAATAAGCTGTAGCTATTAAGAGAGTACATTGGAAATACATCATTGAAGAGAATACTGGCTTATACCATACTGATATTAACATGAAGTGCATTGTGAGTACTGCTGTGAGAGTGAAAATCCATTCTTAATATACTTCATTAACCACAAAATATAATTTTGAAAATTTCGGAAAATTGAGCAATTGTTTCATGAAGAAACGTTATTATTGAAAATTGAATTTACAAAAATAATGCCATTCTAAATCCATTACAAGGTGCACGGATTTGAGCTTTGAATTATTTCTGAATACTACTGGTTTTCAGTATTAATATTGAATATTCGAATTTTATTGGAATATGAATAGAAATTAAGTGCCATGTAAACTCAATTTAACATCCATTCAATCGATGGGAGGGATCAATAATTGTGATTGAGGCTTTCGATCGAAATTTATGCTTTAGACATCAGAAGATAATTATTTTAATTTTGGAATTAATAGGAAACATTGAATCCGAAACATTCGAATTCTATCGAGAGTCAAAAACATTATTATTTAAACGAGACAGCCCCAATAAATCCAATCCACAATGCTTCACCTCTGTCAATTATTTTGGTCTGCTTCATATCTCAACGAGTAGTCGCCCACTCACAGAGTGAATCACCTCAGATATCAGTGACCAGACATAATATACACTGACTGACATGAATAACCATGAAAAATAACTTCACAACCAAACGTGTGGTTTCCAGCTCGTTAGAAACTGAAACCAACGATACAGTCATATAGATTGAGTGAAGGCACACTCAAAGTACATATAATATAGGCTCATGTCCTATCATGCTCCTTTATTTATTGCTATTCGAGTTATTCAACATGCCTAATGAATGCTGAACCTGAAACGTATTATTATTTTGAACTCATAATTCGCAAATCCAAATCTTATATTACACAGGACAGACTCTCCGCAGAGAGAGCTCTCCATGTGTTGTTCCAAGTACAATAATTATTCAGATTACAATTTCTAGATAATATTGATTTGACAGTCATTGAATAGAATAGAATATGTTTTTATTTTACAGAAAATCAAGAATCCTATTTATTATTATGTATTACATTGGAATATTAGCTCAAAAAATATGTTGAAAGTTCAACTGATAAAAGATAATTATGAAAACGATTATTTGAAATTGGGCCAAAAAGAAATATTTATAGCCATTGCTTTATGCTAATATTAAGTGATAGCTTGCAATTCAAATGATTATGCACAATTGGAAATTTTAGAAAATTTGAAATGAGCTTCTTGATTATACACAATTAAACGGATAAATTTTGGAAAACAAAAGAGATAGAAAAATGTTGTTTGATGAATGATAACACCGGTATTGTCTCTTATATGCCCAGAAGTAAGAATAAGGTAATTTTCATACAGATTCAATTTTATTACCATACAATAAAATTGATATATTATCCATCTATTTCTCTGTAAAACAAAATTTCTATCAACAAAAAAATAACAATAATTCCATTTTTTCTGTTGAGTTTTATTTTTTCTGTTTCATTTAATTCCTTTTGACTAGTTGAGTACAGTAATATCAAGAGTAGAGAAGCATAATTTTCAATACACTCAATGTAAACTAAATGAGTTTTTCATCTCTGATGGTCACATCAAACCCATTAATTAATAACTTGTTAACTAAACATCGCATCTGTGGAAAAGGATGAAAAATAGAGATCGAACAAGAGATACGTTTGGCGTGACGTATTCAAACATTATGCCTGATGCTGTTGGATGTGTATTACTCACAGATTGAAAGATTAAAGCCACAAATTTGTGGCTGGATAGCGGAGTACCAGACTGGTTCTTGTTTGAAGGAGAAATATGAATATTATTTTTCTTTCATTTCCATGCGAAAGCTATTCATCACACGTTATCAGCGTAGGTTTGGCAGCATTCAGCTGGTAATTACCGGTTGAATTTTTTGATTTGAAGAGATCTCATCTCTCAATTACCAGGCTCTGTATACAATCAAAAGAGATTATCGGCTCGCGTAGTGTCTGAAAGGCGATGGCTTTAGTCTATGCAACCGCTGCGGAATAGCCTTTGCACAAAGATCGCATTGAATCGAAAAGACTGCCTATTCAGGCGTTTGCATCTCTTGACAAGGGTAGAATAACGAACATACACGTTTTCAAATTATTATTAGAGTCTATCAGGTCGGATTAAGTACGTACTCAAGCCGAGATCTCGACAAGCGAGCTTTCAAATTGGTTTAGGTGCATGCGAGTACGGGAGCCATGCCTTACTATACACTCACCACCAACTCCAACCAAGCTCCCCCTATCATTCAATAGTCGTATCCTTCAGGCATCTCTCATACACTTTCACCGCAATAATGAGACGTCTATTACTGTACTGCAACCACTATTCATTTTTCACTGAGTAATGGGTTCATTCTATACTGCACGTGGGTCTCAGAAATAAGTTATTGTAGAACCGCAATTGATTTCCTTCCAAATCGAAGTATTTTTTATCATATTTGTTGATAAAGAATCACGGCTAGAGGATTTGTAACATTAGCGAGAGTAGTCATCATTCTTATTCCAAGATATACGTTTCCCATTAAACTCTTCAAATCTTTTGAATCTCAACAGAATCAATAAATGTTTTAGGCAATTAAGTTATTTTTCAAACTTTATCTAAAAAGGAAATATTATAATTGGATTTTTAGTTTTATTCTGTATTAGTCTCTAGTCTCCTATTCAGATTTCTTCAATATACTCATTAAAAAATCTTCAATTTTTATATCCATATTTCTCTGAGATAATATTTTGTTAATTTGAAGAGTTTTGTGCTATTTATTTTTAAGGATAGCGTATTTCTGGGCTAGTATCATCTTTATCTTTAGATTTTAGACTTCTATTATATTATAAGCCTCATTGGATTGGCCGGTTGATTTATTAGTTGCAAACAAGATTTGATGTTCCTGCCAACGCATGAGCAGAATTCCATGGAATTCATTCAAATCGTATAAATTAATGATATAGAACTTCATTCACCACTACGACCAATATTGATTTTCGCCTGAATCAATGCTAAATACTTATTCATCAAAGAAAAAGAGCCTCTTCCCCTAAATATCATTGGCTCGAAATTGAGGTCCACTTTCCAGTTCCTGAATCACTTGATCCAAAGGTCAAGAGCCCACCTTATCATTAACACAAGATTACTAAGGATAACTATTCATAGTTTAATTTTTCAGTGAACGTGCTCATCAATTTTGGTTGATCAAGAATTCAGTAAAGAAGAATTTGTAATATGATTTTCAATATGAGGAATGAATATGAGAAAAATTATGTCCCATGTAAAAGAGTGTTCTCTATAAAAACAAAACAAATATACTAAAGTATTGTAAATTGTGATGGCCCTTTGGATCAGTACCTGGAAAGGTACCTATCCAAAAACTGTATAATTTGTCAAACAGTTCTTCCTCATTGCAAGTGCATTTGGCTTCCAGCATTGACTGGAACAATGCACTTGAAGCTACCGCTCAATATAAAACAGCGTATAGAAAGACCTCACGTGTAAGAAGAAATCTATAATAATTAACATTGGAATACTTTTAAATTAACAATTCAACAATCGCTTCTGGGCCTGTTGGCTGAGCGACAGTGTAGTATCAGCTCATCAACAATAATTTATTTATTCAGTGAATTAAACAAAGTAGTAGAGGTGAGTGTAAGTGGTTACTACGAGATTCGGTCAAGTCTCCAAATTATTTATCCATGTTCAATTTTCCTCTTTTGGCCGTTCAGACGTAATAACAGCATTTTGTCCTTCCGTGACGGAATTGCTCTTTTTAATGGTTCCTCATTGAGCAGATCTACGTTGAGGGAAACGCGATTTTTCAAACCACTGTACAATTGACAAAAAAGAATGTTTGAATAAATAATGTCAATCGAACCAGTTAATGTGGAAACGAAGACGGAATTTCTAATCTGTCAGTTCTTTTCCGTTATTTGAGTTGGATCAGTGGAGAAGTATACTATTCAATGAGACCTACTACAATCGATTAGTTTACAATGTACCTTTTGTTTCCAAGACATTCACTATTCATTCATTAGTAGTAGAAGACTTATTCATTATTGCTATGTTACAAATAATGCAGCCTGTTTTAAATATCTCACCTCTTTACATCACGTTTGTCAAGCTTGGAGAAGGACTTATACTTAGAAGAAGTACAATATATATCTTTATGTAATGTTGATAGAAGAGGAGTAGGTCATTTAATCTATCAATACACTCTATTAATCTTCTTCCCATCTCCCTTACAATAATAGGAAATAAGTGAGCCTACTAGATCAATACAGCTGAGAATCCCTTTTGAAAATTTATTTTAAGCCTTCATGCTGAAACCTTGTATATTACTTAGAAATATCTTATTATTGTATTATGAAGCCTTATGAAATATTATTTAGAATCATAATATATCATATTATGAGAATATTATTACAATATATTATATTAAATGAAGGGATTTTATTATATCGTTTGAAAATATGAAATATCGGGTAACGAGCTTCGTTCTGGAGTACAAAAGCATATAATAGAAAATTTATAGCGATAATATTTCTCATGAGATCAGCGGATTGAATGCAATAGTTAAACAGCTAAGGCTTAATTTTTTCACTCCCACACAAGCACTCGCTCACTCGCTTACATTATCGACAGATGACGAAATTTTCAGCTGCTTTTCCAAGGATGAATTCCTATCAATGTCCTTCAGCGAGTTATCCCAGGGATGAGACCTAGTGAAATCGAATTTTTAGATCATAAACCTACTTTGTTCAAAATTTCGTGAATCCAGTGACATACAGACATTATGAACAGAGATTATTGCTCGCTTAATATTATAGGATGTAGACCTATCCCATTGATAGTGGATGAGAGAATGATGGATGGCTGTAACTGTAAGTTCAATGGCATTCATTACAGCGACACTTTTCCACACTGTACTGATACTAACGTTGGTTAGGGCTACTCTTAATAAATTATCAAAAAAAATACAAGTACCCTTTTTAAAAATGTCCAATCAAACCAGGTCGCAACATTAATGTCCTTTTCAAGTGAGTGAGAATATTTCAGATTTTTATTTTTTATTTTTGATACTGTATGGCAACCACGCTCACTTCAAAATCTTTCAGGAAAGAACTTTCAAATTCTAAAGTTATATTATTTGAAAGCATTTTCGGTATACAGGCACTGAATAAAAATGAATAGTATAGCATTCTATGTACAACAAAGTTTCATCAAGCTCAAGTAGGAGTTGACAGACTTGAAATGGCATCCCACGCGCAAATCAGTCACAGCGAGTTGCCAACTCGAAAAAGCTGGATGTGTCAAGTCAAGTAGTCTCACCAGCGCAGTTATTGGCTGGCGACAGCGAATGCGAAATAGGTCGCGAAGCAAATTTGGTGACGAAGAGAAATGCACGAGTGACAGAGCAGGAAGAGTAGCGTGTCACACGTTCGTGGATATTGTCTCGGCCTCTGACAACGCCAACCCCATTGTCAGCGAGAAACAGCTGATCCTTTCAACAAACAATTGCGATCTCGTAGTGCATAGGAGGCTCTTGGTGCGTGACGATACACGGCTCGTTACGTATCACGCTGTCAAATCGACGGAATTATCCATGTCTTAATATGCCATTGTTCGTGACAATCTAATTCGGGTAATCGAGCATGGCATCTTTATGCGCTCTGTATGTAAATGCGGCGCCCACACTTGACTCCACTTGTCAACGCTTGTGTTTGTCGCGGCAAATTTGCCCAATGAATACGACAGCATGTCGACACAATTGCATGTACAACAAAATACGATATTATCTTATTGATGTGTAGAATTTAAGATTTAAGGCCGTATCTTTGAATAATAATATGTTAATAATAACAGTATTATACTGTACTTAGAACTATCCTACAGTTTGAATGGTTGCACATTCTCATTGGTCCATAGACAAATAATGTTCGTTCATGTTTGAGAAATGTTTTAATGATTGAGAAATGTTTCAATGTTTTAATGTTTGTCAACTAACAGCATATTTTCTCTACCACCGATTTACGCTTTGATTGTCTAGAAATCAATCACCAGGAACCAAGAGTGATCGTGAAATCAGCTATTAAAATCGTACTTATTGATGTACAGTGTCCTGCTTGGTGTTATATTTCATTGAGGGGGCTACAAATAAATCAAAGAAGTGACTATGTCGAGGCGGGGTCTCTTGGTCAAAACTTCAAGACCTTAAATGGAATATATTCACTGTATGGAATTTCTCTTTTCAGCTTCTTCACAGAAGATAGAATCTTTTGGAAGATTCAATGCTTCAATTGCAGGATTCAAGATTCTTACAAGATAACAGATCATACAATAGGATAGAATAAGTGGAAAAAGATAGGGTGAGTGAAAATTAATAGATATAAAGATGGATAGGATAGCAAGATGACTTCTTCTTGTTCTCCCTTCACTCCCAAATCTTCATCCTAATCAAAGAAGAAAGAAATCTAGAAGACATAACCTCATTTCGGATGTTTAATGTTACCTATATTTGGGAGAGAAGTAGTAAAAGGTATTCTTAGTTTTTCTCTCCCGATCTGTGCTTCATTGTAAAGAAGAAGAAATAAAGAATTCATAAAGGAAACCTATATAAAGTACTGTTTGAATCCTTGCACAATATCAGTCCTCTCGTTATCCATGATCCATCTTTCTTCATAACTGATCATGGAATCCCTGATTTCCTCACTCTCTCACGCACTCATTCTCACTCTCTTCCTCATATCTTCCTTTCTCTCTTTCACTCTCTCTCTTTCTGTCTCTTTCTCTCTCTCTCTCTCTGAACAAAACTTTAAGTGAACAAAACTCTAGTGAACAAAACTTGTAAAAAGGTATTCTCAGCCATGCATGCATTGAAGAAAATGCACGATATCCTCCCTAGAAACATTAAATTATTATTGGTTCAATCTCTCATCTTCCCACATTTAATGTATTGTAATACTGTTCTTAACGATATGCAAGTCACTCTGAATGATAAACTACAGCGTTGCCAAAATTATTGTCTACGTTTCGTCTACTCTCTCCAACGCCATGATCATATCACCCCAGCCCACATTGCTAGTTCAACATTGAAGCTTCCCGATCAGAGGCTTTTTCGAATAGTCAAGCTTGTTAGAGATATCTTGAAATACGGTAATCCGAACTATTTTAAAGATGATTTCAAATTTGTCTCTGAAGGTAGGAGGATAGATGCTTCACATACTAGAACCGGAGAAAGTACTTTAAGGATACCCAATCATCGAACTACTATTTTCACAAAATCCTTCTTAGTCAGTGCCTGTCGTGCATGGAATACACTTCCTGTTTCTATCAGGTCTATCGAGAGCCGAGCGAGCTTCAACCTGACTTTAAAAAAACATATTTTGGAACAAATGACTGAAACTGTCCGGCCCTAGAACGATCACATGACAACCATCCCTCACCCATTCCACCAATATAAACCTTTAAACCATGTTATAGAACGAATTGTATAAACTCATGTTATTTCAATTATCCACTGCATACTGCTGTATATTACTGAAATTTGATAACCCTGATCTACTTTCAGCCTACTTCATTTTATTAATCAATTATTTGATCTTATCTACCTATATAATTATTTTACTTTATCAATTTTCTGTTTTTTTTTCTCTTCAATATTCATATTGATTAAAACTTTTACAATATTTCCATTAATAAATATATCCTTAGTTTGAATAACGAAATTAACGTTTTGGTAGAGAGTTAGTGGGGAGGATATTTTTAATATTCTTCCCAAAGAATGGACATTGATATGTCCAAAGCTCCGCCAATTTATGTAGATGCATAACAAAATGATTATTATCTATAGTTATTATATTACAAATTGCTTTTTCATATAATATACAGTTCAATAGTTATTTTCTTAGTCTATATTATGTAAATTCATCTATAATTTTGCTGTATTGTAAGCTATTGTATATAAGTGTATAAGACAGTATATATTGTAATCTACATAAATAAAGTACTCAATCAATCAATCAATCAATCAATCAATCAATTAATCAATCAATCAATCAATCAATCAATCAATCAATCAATCAAAACCCTCTTTCCCACTCTCTCGTTCAATCATCTTACATTCTATCCCTCTAGCAAACATGATTATTGTGTTATCTACGCGTTTTCTTTCTGTGAGCGTGTATTTGAACTCTCATCGAATTTTGGAAGTATCTGTTTCCAATCAATGCACCAGAATATTTACAGTGGATGAAATCCGATGATCGCCATCTAACGATGCATGCAGCAAACTCTACTGATCAGACCCTCAACCGAACACAGATCAACTACTCTTGAAATGTATCATTAGTTCATCTCTATGATATTGGATACGAGGAAGATAAGCGCTGAGATATTTGAGAAGTTATACCTTTTCAAACTACCGTCATTATTATGCTCTTGGAACTGCGATAGCAACTGTGGAGATCTAGTTTCATGCAACAGAATCAAGTTTGAGTGTCTATTGCAGCATGTTACAATGAAGAAATGCAATATTATTTGTAATGACAAGATTCCTGTGTCGATTCTTCATCACATCGATGAAATCAAATTGCACCAAGAGCATCTTAACAATATCAGTGGTATCTAAAAATCATAAGGAGTCTCGAGAAATTGTTTCATGATGCAATCTACAGATCATACGTCGGTTTACTGAAAGCTGGTTCCATATACCTCAGGTATGAGACATCAGGACATCTTACAAAATCATTCTTGTAAGTCAACCACGAATAGTAGAATCATAGAGAAAATATAGTTGACTATTCTATGCTAATATACTCAGAGAGATAATGAGCATTCGATTTGGAGGAGTCTCAACTGGAGGATTGGGCCTTGAGCCATTGAAAGCGCAAAGTTATATTCAAAATATCCCAATTAATGTGAGCTTTAATAGCCTACAGGAAACATTTCAACCTTTCCCTAGTGCTATTATCAGGTATCTGAGCTACTCTCCGCCTGCATGCATAGTATAAGTGAATTCAATTCACACAATGGACCCATTGATGCGACATTCATTGGGTACAAGATCGTAACAATAAAATAGCATTCCCATTAGAATTAATGAATCTATACGAACAGAATTTCGCATAACCGTCCCTCACACGTTGGCAGAGAGAGAGAGAGAACTGTATAATTATGCAGGTTTGTTAGCCACACTGTAGAATGACACTGGTGCCGAATATACAGTCATAAATAGACGATGATAGTAATTAATTAGGGCGCTATGCAAATAATCAAGCCATTTTATATGCAAATGAGCCGGCGACTAAGTAATCTCACATTGCCCCCGTCTATTTGTTCCGTTAATAGAATTGAATAGGTTTCGGGGTCATTCGACCAGCATGTAAGAATGGCAGAGTTGGGTGAGGATCATTGTAAACATTGGACATTTTAACAGTGGATACATGCAGGGAAAGCATCAGCACTATTGATCGACCAATCACAATTGCCCATCATCCATGCCCAGCCCTGCTCTGCTCCTCAGCCTCTGCTTTCGCACTGTAGCTGACAGGTGCATTACCATCGATATTACGTCATCGCAACATTCGCAGTATACAGTAATTGATGGTCTTTCTCACACACTCCTTTCTTACTATCAATTTGACTGTCTCTCAGTCGAGTGTTATTGGAGATAATATTTTGGAGTATCTTTTCCGAAAATGAAAAATGAGCAAAGCCTAGATAGAAAACAATATTATATTATAGTGATTTGAAATCCAATCCAATCTTTTATAGTTTAATACCAGTTCTTCATAACACCCCCTGTGTGGTAAGGGCAGTATAATTGTACCCACAGTAATCCCTGCTTGTTCGTATGAGGCGACTAAAAGGGAACCTCCACTTTCCAAGCCCTTCTTCCCGTGACCTTCTTCTTCTTCTTCTTCTTCTTCTTCTTCTTCTTCTTCTTCTTCTTCTTCTATATGCTTGGATCTTTTACTTCTAGAATGGCACCTTTCCATTGACTTAGCTTTGTCATTCTCTTGCAGTGCGCGGCTGGAGGAATGATGGAGGCACTTACTTCGGTAAGGTATAAATCTGTCATCCTGATGGTCGCGCGTTGCTCTATCTTTTTCTGTCCTGTCATACCTACCTTGGGCAAATTCTTCTTTCTTCATTTCATTTTTCCCATAGATCGGCCAACGGTCCTGAAGGCAGACGATGACTTAGCTAGTCACAATGGCAGAAGGAGCGGAAGAGCCAATTTGGTCCTCCTGAAGGGGGTTCTGGCGTTAGGCGTTACCAACCTAGCACGTGCAAAACAGTAAAGGAAGAAAATATGGGGAGCAAAACAAAAAAATTATCTCCGGGTGGCAATCCACAGCTCTTCAAGAGGGAGCCTTCATTCGGATACGGGGGAAGGCAGTGATGCTCAAAATATTGGAAGCCTATTTAGAAAATTTAATCCAGAGAATCCATCAAGATAAGATAAGATAAGATAAGATAATCTCTTTATTCAACACAGCATATAATACAATATACATTTGAATATCGTCTAGTCACAGGTCATTCCTTGAGGAATTGTTGAAAATATACTCACATCAATGGACATAAAATAAGCACCAGTACAAAGACATCAGATACATAAAGTAGGTTTTAAAAGTAGTGCAGGGCATAGAAAATTATTATTACTAGATGCTTCAATCATGTATTACAGAAATAATCATTGAAACTATAATAAGCTTTAGCAACAAGAAAGCTGTATAACTTCTTTTTGAATGTATTCTTGTTTGTTAGGGACTGCAGCTCTATTGGTAAATTATTGTAGAGCTTTGAACCAATGTAATAAGGCATTTTCTCAAACAGTTGAAGCCTGTGCTGTCTTAAAGCTAATTTATTTCTGCCTCTAGTATTATGATTGTGGATGTCAGCGTTTGTGGCCAGATCTGAGATATGGTCGTGAGTGAAGACTAATAATTTGAAAATATAAATTGAGGGTAGAGTTTGAATGTTCAAATAGACGAAAGCCTCTCTACATGACTCATTAAATTTGAGTCCAGCCTAATAGCGAATAGCTCTTTTTTGCAATTTAAATATTTTTTGGAAGTGCAAATCTGCAGTGCTTCCCCATAACTCTATCCCATAAGCAACATGGGAGTGAAACAATGCAAAGTAAACCATCTTTGAAACAGATAATGGTACAAATTTTACCATATTTCTTATCACAAAAAGATCTCTACTCACTCTATTAACTATTACATTTACATGCTCATCCCACACAAACTTGAAATCTAGCTCTTGGCCAAGTAATTTCACAGAATCTGCATTTCGTATACAATCATTCCCTATAAACAAATGTGGCTCAATCGCACTGTGTCTCAGACTAAAATTTATTAGATTACTTTTTTTTGAATTTACTGTCAGGGAGAGCGAATCAAAATACTGAACAACCCTATTAAACAGAGAAAGAGAACGACAGCAAACGATGTAGGTGGGTAGCTGCTGAAATTGAAAAACTCCTATCTATTCATTTTCCCTTCAAATTTATTTTATTCATTTATTTACAATGCAAATGACATTAATGTAATAACATTGAAAGATAAAATAATAAGATAGTCCTTGAGCTATTTTTCTTCCAAATTTATAGGTGAAAAGTCCGAAATAAGGTTAGAATTTCACGTATACAATTCTGATAAAATTTTAGTCCAAAACAAAAATGAAAACTATAAATTTTGAATTTAGATGGCTTGAATTAATAAATTAATTAGAAATATTCCACTCAATTACCACTTGTAACGAATAATATTGAGTTATTTAAGAAAATTTGGAACCATTCAAGCAACACAAACTTGTAAACACTAAAGCTCTGCTGATATCTATTTTATTTATTTATCTATTTATCTAAATATTTGTTTAGCGTATGGCATATACACAACAAATATATTTCTCATGAGTCTTAAATGCCTAGATATACACTGTATATTTCCAAATTCAAGTTTTCGGTCAGGAGAACATAAGTTTGTCTGACCGCCATTATTTGCTAGTCCATTTAGCGCAATGTGCCCAATGTGCACCATGGAGGCGAACCAGCATTACACATTCAAGTTAAAAATCTGCTGGAAAAATTTTGAGGATGAAGAAGGTTTAAACTCAATTTTGAAATTGAAAATATATTTTTGAAAATGTCGCATGTTTTGCGAAATGGAACAACAATTAACATAGTAACATATTTTTGCTGTGAATGACAAATCAAAAGCATGGAAATAATGTATCTACTATTACAAGAGTGTAAACTTTACTTGCAAGTGCCTTATTTTATTAATGAGAATGATCAGCTACTCTTACGAGTAAGAGTACTCTTGACTTTTGAAATCGTGCACTCGTGTAAGCCTACAAACTGTGTAGCCTACTCGTGTAGCCAAACTTCAGTTGTAATTAAATGCATCATTGATCAAATAATGTATACTCACTTCTAATTGAAGGGCCGTATAAATCGCAGAGGTAGGCCTATTTTCATGATATTTGACAAACTTACAACAGATTCCAGAATCACCGCTCGATGGTAATTTTATCTGGACAGGAGCTAGATCAGCAACACACCCCTACTACCATAACATCTCTCTCTCACTTCTCTTCCTTTCTATCTATCTATCTTTTTCTTTCCCTCTTTCTTTCTCTGTCTTACTCACTTCATCTCATATCACTTTGTCACTCTGGTAACCTACCCTCGATTCTCGAATACTGATTCACCTCCTCACTTAATCTCTTATCCCCACTTGTCGCCTTGATCCAGTGCGTGTGTTGTTCATCTCGGAATAGGGGAATGGAGGTCGGGCAACTTGTCGCCTGGAATTGTGTTGTCTCAGGGGGATTGGAGATCTCTTGGACCAATCCTTGCACGAGGATCAAAGTGGCAATGAATCAGTTAGAAACAGGCTCGCGGTTCTGTACGGGGGATTAGGGAGGACTAGAGGAATACATGCTTTAGGGATCGCGAAGGGCAACCAGAGGTAGAAACTAGGGACAATCTTTGAGGCAAATGCTGGTCAGGAGAGCCAAGGGTTACCTACCCTTCACCCAAACCACCCACAAGTCGTTTAGCAGAAGCCGTAGCCGCGTTACCCGGTATTGCCGTGAAAACAGAATCTATGAGCTTGAATGCTTCCGCTTAGGGAGAGTCGGCCTCTATCCACTTGATTTCGACTTCAGTGCCGGCCTACCTCCAAATTGCCTCCATCTACAGCTACACGCCGTCTTCAAATGCCCTAACGTATCCACTTCTGTATTTACCTCATAAGACGTTCATTCAATGTTTGTAGAATCCCGATCACTATAACTATCAGTCAATAAGAATGAACCAGCATAGTGATATTGAATTAATTGTGCAGGGGAGGAAGTTTATTTCTTTTAATTCCACTTCAAGTAGCTAAAAAAAGTTTGAATTACTGATAAAATCACACATCTATAAATGCTCATGAAATTCGTGTACAAGAATCAGGTTTCTAAAGCGTGTCTAACAAATTCATCAAGAAAGAGTATTTTTTAACTAGATGTAACGATGATACGATTCAGAAAATGAGAAGCATTACATTGTATACGAATGAATAAGTAATCCAAGTACAGAAATTCAGTAGTTAAGTAGATTTATTTCTCACGTACTGCTCATTTCTGTATATAAGAACTCAATCGACATGAAATATTTGAAAGCGTCATAAACTTTGTATGATCGATTTGTAATAACGGAGTATACTCGGAATGTGAGTCGCTGCTTACTCGTAGGAATTAATCAAGAAGATTGATTGAAGCAGTTTGCTCCATCTCTATCAGAGCTGTTCATACAGTTTAGATTACATGAAATCATAATTCTATCAACTTTGGTAATTGAGTTTATTGAGTTAACATCAGGTAAGAAAACGAGATGTACCTTGAATTGAAAAAAGGACAAGTGTAGACAGTTTTTAGTAATAAGTTTGTAGAAAATGAACTACTCGATAACAAAACAACACAATCAATTCTTGAATAAGTAAAGTATGTCATTCTTGATTAATTAATATTGATGACTTTCTGTCTACAGAAGAAGCAAGAAGATGAATTTTTCCAAGTCACCATGAAACTAATTGCAAGTTGAAGAAGTGTTGGACCTCTACAAAGGAACTAGAAATCTGATTTCTTTTCATAAGCTAGCTCAGAAGAATCCGAAAATAGTTTGGGTAGAAAATCGGATCGGACAACCTGAGGCTGAACACAGAATCATACGCCGTCGCTTGTTTTAATAATAATGGCAGAGATCTGTGCTAGCATGCGCCTTTTGAGAGTTGAAATTTATTATTAATACAGTTTATGCTGAACGCTGTGCAGTGCAGTGCTGTGTTGTGTGTGCCAGTGCTGTTAAAAGTTTAGATTGGTTTATAAAGTGTGGCGGAGCGGTTACGGAGCTAGGGTGGCTGCGGCAGCGGTGCAAGCGGTGAAATTTCAAGAAGCCAGACTTTGAGGAGCGCGCTTGGCCCATGAAAACTCCTATTAACTCTTTATGGAGGACTTGCACGGCGACAGTATACTCTAAGATACGTCCTTGTCATTCCCCTACCCATCCATATCTCCTCACCACCCTTTCCCAACCTCTTTGCAAGCTGCCAAAGAAGAAAACTGGAAGCGTGTGCAGATATTCCGGATCACGTACTCGCTAAATTTTCTCTGCCATCGACAAAACAAAATTCAAAGTCACCTCACTTCAGTTATAAACAGTTCACTGATAGGCCCACTACGTGAGTCTGCACAAGAATTACGGAAAAGTTATGAAACAAGGCATATTTTCATATAAAATTAATTGAATTGAACGGCGAAGGATAAAAGTGATATTTCTATATAGAAACTTGAGAGGAAAAGTCGATATTGGTAGATTGCCAAGTTTCTTCTGCCTCCAACTTTCATATATTTATCAAGCTTGACCTATTTTTTCATGAAGATCCTCTTCTACGAAATTTCAAATGTAAGATAAAAATTCTCCCTATTGAATTATCAAATGCAACATTTTCAGTGTTTAATGAACCGTGGAAATCAGACAAACCATATTTTATTATATTAAAGTGAGCTGGAAGTATAAAAGGTAACCTTCCTAACTATCTGGAAGATCCTGATAATATTCTGTACAGCCGCTTCCACGATCTTAATTAATTTTCTTTGTTCGTTCATTAATAATGCGAATAATTCCTAATGAATCGAACTTGAAACCTGTGCTTCGTTGAAACTCAGGCTTGAGTTTCAAACCTGTCAATAAATATCAAATTAAATTACGAAAATTATAGCATTTATCCTAATTTGGATACCCACTTTATCGTCAAAGTATTTTGCAGTCTTGATGACAATATTGTAATCATTAATGTTCATATAATCACCAGAAATTTGGTAGAGATTAATGAAAGAATCTATTGTATCAGGGAGATGTGGATTTTGTTCGATTTCCATGTTTGTTGCAGGTTCTCCATAATAATGCGTATCTGATGTGAGAATATTGGGAAAGAGAGAGGTTTAATGTTCTATCGGACTGTTCGAGGGTGAAAAATTACGTTGATCAACGAATACAAAACCAATGAGGTTCTATTTATGTTAAATTGATTATTTCAATTTGATTCTACAGAATACGTGCTACTGAATAATTTATTGTAGCTATGGCAACAAATTGTCAAGTATAGAGTTGCGGTGAGAAGAGGGTAGCGCAAAAACTCACTAATAATGTACACGATTGGTGAGGTGGGGTTGTGGTATGTTGACATCTAGGGGCTGTTGAGGAGGGGTGAGGAGTAAGCTCAAGTTGTCGTCGCCATTATTCTTTAATTAAAATCGACGCCGGGAAAAGAGACGCGTAATTACCATTTTTGGAATTCGACAAATTTGTACCGTCAGCCGAGAGGAATTTCAAATTCAATTATTTGTTCTACTAGGTTTGCGTGCGTACGTTGGTCGGAGGGGGGTTGGCCAGGAGTTGTCGAGAATATATTAAAATGAACGAATTGGAAAGCAATAAATGCAAAAGAGGGATTGACAGTGGAATGCATAATGAGAACAACTCTGAGATGACGGTTTAATTGGAGAAGCGACAGCAGCGGTGATGTTCTTGAGGAATATTCTCTCATTCCTTCCATCTCATTCTCGGACTCACAATTCTTTTTATCAGGTGCAAGGGGAAGAGTTGCTTCTTGCAGTGTCCGGAAGCTGGAGTCACGGTCCAAGACAACGCCTATCCCAATCCTGGAGCCTCTCAGGAGTCCTGGAACAGCTTCCAGCCGACGACACATCCAGTCATGGACGGCAATTTGTCCGGAAAAGAGGAAATGAAAAAAAGACGGCACAACGCGGCCGGCATAAAGAAACAAGACACTTTCCGCCCCTCAACCCCCAGGGGGATTTATAAAATATCCCTTGGAGAGTGTCCCTCTCCCACCCCGCTTGGACCAACATTTCACACCATCAGCAACAACCCTTTTCGAAATCCTCCCTCCACCCATCAACAATGGCCAGTGCCAGAACAAGCCTGTAAGGTGGTAAGCGATACCCATTGCTCCACGTCAGCCGGAATCTCCTCAATAGCTCAAGGCGTCTTAAAACATGTCCACCTTCTTTTCACCTCTTTTTTACCGCCAACACAAAATACAGTAGGATCAGCAGATACGATTTAAAACAATGTTGCCTCTCTTATCACACCCCTTCACAGCCTTCCGTTACTCTCTATTTCGACTTGGAACCTCAACTAATAAATGTTGTTATTGTACCTGTTTCAAGTTGACTTATAATAATAATAATAATAATAATAATAATAATAATAATAATAATAATAATAATAATAATAATAATAATAATAATAATAATAATAATGTCGAGTAACCTGGCTGGCTCAGATCTGGTGTCAGAGTTTTCAGGTCGCAACTGATCAATTTCAGGGCCTCTGACATGACCTAACGACTGCTTTTCAGGCAGCCGGGACCGACGGCTTAACGTGTCCATCCGAAACATGGGAGTGGCCCTAGATAAATATCTTACCCGGGCTGGGATTTGAACCCGGGCCTCTGAATCATAAAGCCAGCATTTGATCCACTCGACTACGGCCTCAGTCGACTTTATTATTTATTAATTTATCTGTGGATACAGATTTTACGGATATGATTAGGGTAAAACAACAGGCTTGGACCAAAACTATTCTCCTCTCGAATTTTGTTAATGAATCACATGTAAAAAAAAAATTATGTTTTAACTGTTGAATGTTCAAATCCAATTTTCGTCCAAAAATAGGCATATATTTGAGTCAGAAATTTTCAATTCAGAAGGATTGAAACACCAAGTTATATTCAATTACTACACTCAATAATTATCACAGCACATTGAATATATAAAGTTATTTCAGAAAATGTCAAGCCTAAAATACACACCTTGGTCTCAAACCACGATCCTGACGAAGAAATCCAAGATCTCTTATCTGGCTTGTTCAAGCTATAAGATAATATAGATTGGATCTGTGTGAGTAATGTGTGGAGACCAGCCTGCTATTGTGTGCAAACAAAAGAATAAAGTCACCCACAAGATATGCCACGGTTGAGATGATAGGGAGAAATAATACTGTGGAGAAAATTGAACGGGTGATGAAATTCGTGAAATTTGTTTTCAAAATGAAGAATATTTATCTTCTATAAGAAACAAGAACGATAATGATAGAGAGAGAATAAATATGAAGTGTGGGGTTGAATGTTGAATGTGGAAGATCGGAATGGTATTTTGAAATCGATGGCTTGAATGGTTCGATTCATAATACTATTATTCTATAAGATTGAAGAAGAAAGACCCATTTTAGGAAGTTCTATCCGAATGCAGCTGTCCATAATTTGCAAATGAGTTGTGAGCAACATATTTTATGTAACTTATCTGTAAGTTACAGAATTCACTCGCAGTATATTGTAGTATTGTAGTACTCGTAGTATTGGAAGACATTCCCTACTCATTGGCACTAAAGTTTCATGGGATGATTGTGGGGTAGGTCAACTTGAATATTGAAATAAAACAGGAGACAGAATGATGAATGAGCAATGCATCAATTATTGGCGTAGTTCTCATTTTATTTTTCTTTGACGCATCTTTTGATCGATTTGACAAATGTGGCATCGACAATGTAGACAAGAGGGAGAATGGAGGAGCGAGACAACATGAGGTTTTGCAATCTCATGAAATGGGTGAAATAAGGTGACGAGGAGGATTCCGATAAATGAGAGGGGGAGAATGGTAACGAGAAGAAAGATGAGTGGGATGAGGAGATGATAATGAAGGAGAAGGAGGTGTATGAGGTGATTGGGAGGAGGGTGAGAAGTAGGAATAGAGGAAGGACATTAAATAGAGTGAAAAGGAGGAGGGAAAGAGATATGTTTTTGAAGGAGTGAGAGAATCGTCTCGAAACGTGATTGATTGAGGTCGCTGACTATGTGGACATGCTGGCGCCATCTCACAATATGTATGTATATATGTATGAATGAATGAATGTATGTTGAGTTACCGCCATTCCATAACCGTTCGGAAGTAAACAGCGACCCACATACTTCAACATTCGACCCTCCCACCAACCCAACTTATTCCGAATGGATTGATTTGTCTAGTGTCTACGGGATGATAAAGTATTTTTCTGGAAGAGAACATTGATGAAATTGATTTCAGAAATGCAGTTTTAGACGAATTTCATGTGTAGTGAATAATTTCGCACTAGAGCAAGGATTCAGTGTCTTTCGATAGCCCTCCATAGATCTCCAGCATGAATCAAAAAATGGGAATAGAATTTCAGAGAAGGTATTCATTTCAAAGAACAATCATCAATATTCGTTGATCTTGATGTGTTTACAAATGCATCGGAAATCTCAAATCTTCAGCTCACATCTCACTGAACTTTAATCTTGTATTTCTTATGGAGTTAGTCCTCAACACTTATTAACAATAATAATGTATTCTTCTGAGTACAATATAAATGTGTAGAATTTTGAAATTGAATTCACATAAGTTTCTCATCCAGTTCTATTGATTTGGATATGATTTGAGAAACTTAAAAACATTCCATACCTCCTAATTTTATCTAGTTTTATGAATAAAACATATCAACTGTAATTATATCTTCATTCCAACAATATTGGGACATAATGAAATCTTATGCAGTCTTCTTTTTCGTCTTCTTCGATGGCGCTACAGCCCAAATTGAGCCTTGGCCTTCTCAATACTGCACCTCCATTCATCACGATCTCTTGCCTTCATTCTCCAATTCCTGATGTGAAGAAGTTCTGCTGCATCTTTTTTATGCAGTCTGATGAAGTCTAATCACAGTATAGGTGGAGCATGAGTGTGTAACTCCGTAACTGGAGTCCTTAGGACGTAATATTGAAAAAAGTTATAATTAAAAAAAAACATCAGATGGAAATACTAGCAAGATTTTGAAATACGGGTGAAATCTACTCACAATTGGGGAACAAAGTCTGAATTGGTTTCAATCTCCAGATTTACTTTTGCATCCACTATACATCATTATGATTATCGAACGAAAAAGATAAGTATAATTGTTCTCATTATTACCAGTAATCAATCTGCAGAAAAAAAATGTTAATAGATGATAATGAAAAGTGAAATGACATGTTATTAAAATTAGCTAGATGACTCGAATTAAACAATGAAAACAATAAAAGCGGAGCTTTGCTTGAAAGTACAAAGGCATACTTAATACTAGGTAATACTAGGATGTACTTAATACTCTTGGATTGTTGTACTTATTGTACTTATTGTACTTATTGTACTCATTGTACTTATTGGATTGTTCACAGTCTGAGGGATTTTAAGCATCCTAATAAGCGCCAAAAGTATTCTACTGCAGTCATCGAATCATTATGACATTTGATTATGTCTTTATGTACTGTCACGATATCCTTCTTTTTAAGGAACTAAAATTGACAAATGAATTATAGGAAAGTCAAATTATAGAAAATAGAAATATTTCTATCATGAGAAGTTTTTGTAAAACAATACAAGACCTAGCTAATGTAACTACTGCTATTATCTCACCTTATGTTTATAATGTTTCACTATGTATCTTATCTTGTATGTCATTTTTATATAATAATGAATTTATTGTGCACTCTTTTCCATATAAAATTATTATTATGAATAGGAATAATTAGAAAACTAACCTCATTTAGTCAACATGTTTTTAAAATATGACAAAGGAGCTCAGCCTCATAAATTATTTACCTGTCAATAAGACGAGAAGAATGTTCTTTATTTTTCATATTTGAATTTATAAAAATATATTGAAGATGTTGAATTAGAGAATATTGAAAGACAACATGCAATAAAATAAGTAAATTAGAGTTGTGTTTACTCACCGGTATATAGTAGTTGAATTTATTGTGGTTATAAGCAGACAATCACCTGTCAAGCGCTTATCTTTGTACCGTTATTATCAAACTTAGCCTCCCTTGCTATTGCTTTATTTTCTTTCGTAGACTTAAAATTTATTATTTATTGTAATTATTTTTTATTTCCTCGCACTTCACATCACCGTATCACATGGCTTGTGCCAATGTTATCGTAGGTCAGTGATTCTCGTAATCACCACGTGAATGTGATGTCTGATAAGGGAGAAGCTAGCTTCATACGGTATGTTTTAGTGATAAGTTCGACTTCTGTTTGTATTAAAAAATATCCCTGTTTCAAATTTATGTAAATTACTGATTTTGAATCACCACATCTGGGAACTACTTTCTTTATTTGCAAACGTCATTGTGATGAAAGCCATTTTGAATTAAATCAACAAACCAGAAGCCCGGATTTATTTATTCAAGGGTGTATGAACTTAGTATTTTCAAGAAT
Source organism: Nilaparvata lugens (assembly GCF_014356525.2). NCBI lineage: Eukaryota > Metazoa > Arthropoda > Insecta > Hemiptera > Delphacidae > Nilaparvata > Nilaparvata lugens. Next base: position 22,984,004 of record NC_052507.1, read on the forward strand.
AACCACTTTCCAGATGATCATCTAGCGGTAAACAACCATGGTTGAATGTTCCCCGTTTAATTGTTTAAAATGTTAAAGTAAAAGTCCCAAATAACTGTAAATCAGCACCAATATTTTTTTATTAATTACGGAGTGAAGTGGAATATAAAAAATTAAAACGTCACTGAAATTAGCCGCCGACACACTGCCTGTGCCACACCGTGAGCGATCCATATCCGAGGTCCAGTCAATTTTCATCCGAAGGCATCAAGTGAGTAATTTCATTTCATCATTTTGTATTGGGCCCAATGCACAGTGCAGTGCATCGATAAAATATAACAAAGCGCTAACGACGAATTATTTGAAACTAAGAGTCTTTGACAATACATGAAATTTGTATTAATTGTAATCTCATTCCTTGCTTTCCACACCAGCCCCCTGAGTCTCAGTCGCTCAAGGGAAGTGATTAACTTATTTTTCAAATATTATCAAATCTCTCCAATTCAATATCTGTACTTTGTTCAATCAAATATCCTGCTGAAAACGTTAAATATAGTAACTCTTCAAATTATCATCACAGTGTTGAATGTTGTCACGTTATTTTTTTATAGTTAAATAACGATTAGCCTCCTGCTTGGCATCAATCGGTAGAGCATGAGAAATATTTCAATAATTACAAAATCTGATCGTGGTTTTACTAGGATATAGTCTCATAGAAATCTTTATAGACCCAGATATGAGCTTCCACAATAATACTGATAATTTATAAAAAAAATATATATACATAAAACTTATATCCTATAGTAATGAGGAATAGAATGAATCATACACCATAAAAAATTTGATACATATATTAAGAAATATCTCAAAAAATAAGTCAAAACAAAAATATATAGAGCGACAGAAATATATAATATATAACAAGAAACGAAATCAAAAAATATCACAGGTTAATACTATAGGTATATTTAGGTTCTATAGCACGAAATGTTACCATGTGCTTTCATTCCATGATCATATGCATCTATTTGCATGTAGCTTCGATATCAACTTGCTGATACTTGTCAACTTGGACGATTCTATTTCGTATATTAGTTTCTAAATCAGCATGATAAAATTGACAAACTAATAATCCAAATATATATATTAAATTCTATGGTTTACAATAGATTTCTTTATAATAAATATTTTTTTTATCTCAGGGTGCGAGATTCGGCACCTGACGGAATAGATAGATCAATTCATCTAGTGAATCAGAGCTACATTATATTATCGCAAATTATATTGCAGAAATTAATGATCATATGAATATTGTATTAACAGCCTAGAACTTAGTATTCTTTGATTGATGGATCTTTTGATATATGGATTGATTCGTTACTATCTAATAAAATACCTTTTATACTATCTTTACTTGCACAAGTATTTTTACCAAATTCTTAATTTATAAAAAACCCTTTCGACGAGCTAGCTTTGATTCTTATTTCATTTCGAAGCACTGAGGGCACCCTATCACTATTTCGAATATTTTTCACTCAGGTGCTGGAATTTTCTATGAGCTGCTGATGTCGATCCAAACTCCTGGTGGTCCTGGATTATTTGTAGCCGGAGTCGTCTCTTCCAAGGGGTTAAAAAATTATTTAAAAATGACAATCAATCGCTACCATTTGATTGGTGCATGCAAATTATTATAGTATTCATGCGCCTAGGAACCTCCTACTTCCTTAATACATTTATTTTTGTTGGGGTTTTTTAATATGCTTTATACATACAAAGTAATTTTATAAAGGTTATAGATTGATTCTTATATTACAATAATTAGCCACGTGGAACTTTTGGTTCCTCAAGTTGAATACTGTTTTGTTACAATAAGTTTCTGCCAAGGTGTTTGGTCAGATTCTACGTTATGCGACTCGGTCGATCATTAGGTCGCCGATCAGTAGATGTTTTGCGCCTAACCTCAAATTTTCAATATTTTATATAATATTATAAGGTAGCAAACATTTTTTATATTAGTATATTTATATTATATTTTTTATATATAAAAAAATATTTTTTGCTAACCTTATGAATAAATAAATAAATAAATAAATAAATAATTTATTTTCATTTCTATTCGGCTGTTGTACAATTTGGCCATGATGCTTGATATTATCTAATCTTTAACGTTATCATCTTTGGCGATATTAGCCTATTATTTCACCTATTATTTATAGACCTATAAATCTCTTCAAATAGGAATTTTTATTTATCCATTCGGATTTTGAACGTTACAATGTGTTGTACAAATTAGACTGTGATTTGTTTTATAAAGTGTGGATTTTTTGTGCGCATTATATTTGCAGTTTATTATCAACTTATAGCAATTCATTTTATACCGTGTTTGGCAAACTCACAAGGTATAGTTATAAGTCGAGCAAAGGCCTCCCTGAACTATATTCTTGGCTGTGGGAGTCAGCCGGAATTGTTGAGCTTATTGATATATTCGCAAACGCCACGTTACACCACATTCCATCATTTGTGATTGGATATTATCTTTATATTTTTATTGAGTTCTATGAAGACGGTGTAATCGAATTGAAAGGAGAGAATAACCAGCTCTCAGACCGATTACTCCGGACTCATTCAACTCTTTCTTTGTATTGATCAGGAAGATCCCGGGCGGAGGTGAACCTCAAACAACGTGGAGATCATTACAAGAGGTAACCCCCCAGGAAGCCCATTACAGTACAAATATAGTGAGTGAATGTGAAAATGCAGCGAGAATATATAAGTTTCGGTTAAATGGAAAATATGTAAGCAATATTCAATATTCAATTTCTTTTTTGTTGGTAGTGCAGAAGGAAATTTAATTTGCAATAAAGGTTTATATGATGTATTTATTTGTACAATTCTTGTTTTATTTATTTAATCATTTATAATTACACAACTTACAGAAAAGTACCACAAAATGAAAGTACAATGTTATTCATGATATTTGTAACTAATTTAATTCTTCAAATGAGTTCAAATTTCAATTATGCACAAACAAAAAATCTAGTTTCATTAGTCGCTTTGCTATTTATGCAACAGCATTACAGCAGCAAACATGAGAGTTTCACGACTCTTTTTTATATTCTTGATTGTATGTGATTTGAGTGATAATTTCAATTATGTGATTTTTTAACGTTAAAGAATAGAAGAATAGAGAAAGATGTTCTGAGACAAAGTTTGAGATGTAAGAAAAAGTAAGATAGTGATGACAACAATCATACAGTTGAGTTGAGATTTGCCAGGTAGCTTTGACTTGTGACCTGTGACTGTGACTATGACCACAACTGAACAAACCAATGTCTCTCTTTTGTCATCGTTTGATGACTTGTGACATCCAGGTGACGAGAAAATTCGTTCTCTTCCAATGAGAGACAAAGAACGAGAAATAGTTGCACACAGCAACCAAACTTTACAGAATGGATGGCTTTCAATTGGAATTGATTGCACTTTTTGATGCACTCACTATGACACTTTTTTACCTCACTATGAACATTACTTTCAACTTATGTTAGTAAGTTTTGAAAAGTCAATAGAAATTTGCGTTGCGTTTCTACCACCTATAGTCTCTCTCTGTGCCTTTCAGATGTTTCTTGTACCATTCAATGTTTACAAGTAACGTAGTCAAAGTTGATATTTCAACAACTTTTATAATATTTTTACACTCGCTCACAGTATCTTTGTCTCGTTTTTATCAGACTATGGAAAAATCTATCTCGATAGCCACTCGAAGAACAAATTAATCCTTATTAAGGTTCTTTAGTGAGTTACACCTGACATTGGACCTAATTTGAATAGATCTTTGTGTCAAATACTTACTATTTTTAAATCTCATCGGAATCGTTGAAAACTTTTTCGAGTTCTATTGGACATACAAGCATACAATTAGAATTGCTCGCTTAATATAGAATAGGGTACTTGACGTTTTTCAATATTAAACTAATCTAATATAAGATTTATTCAATACTTAGATCAAAACAAAAGAAAATTTAGATAAAAATGTAGAAAATCCATTGCAATACAATTAAACACTAGAGTCAATACTCCACATATGAGTCAATTCCTGTGAGGAAAGAGCGATTTATAATATTTAAAGTAGAACCTAAACTTTACCTACCTGGCTCGTCAGATTATATGGTACTACATTTGAAATGAGTGAGAGATTAAACAAATCGTCAGAATCAAAGAGTGTATGAGTTTGTCAATTCTCTATAACTAAATACTAATTTATTGATACTTCAATGTAAGGCTATTTATAAATCTGATTGATAGTGGCATGTCTCACAATCAAAAACTTGTCTACCTCGCTTTCCAACCAGTCACCATAAATTATCGCTAAACACGAAAATTGAAAGCTGAAAATACGAATTAGGCAGCTTGGCCGATTGCTATCGCTATCCATTATGTGTACAGACTCCAGTACGGCTCCATGCAGTTGGTTTCAATCGTTCGCCTTATTATTGGGCTGGTCTCATCTCCACAAAACGCATGCTTTATAAAACACTTAGCCGGTAATGCGTATCATTTGACGGCCGGCTAATTGAACGGTTTTGCCGTTCAATTGAAGGGCGGTGGATTAAAAATGGATCGCCTCCGGCTGGTGGAGCCTCTGGCTGTGTGAAAGCGGCCCGCTTCGGCTTGCGAGCGGATTAGAGGATCAAGGCGGACGCATGTATTTAGAATGACCACCGCTTTGTGATCGTCTGCTGTGCGGCAAGCCGAGTGTTTAGATACGGCGCATGCTAATCGAGCGCATGCCGCATCATTTAGCGCACGTCCACTGCTTCCGGTGAGCGACACGGTGAACATCACTGTTTTGCAACAATAAAGCAACTGAGTACGACTAGTAGTTGTAGTACATGAGTAATAAATTTGATTCATTTCAATGTGTAAGGTTCACTAGTTGCAGTACGTTTGACAAAACATTTTTTCTCAATATTTCTTCTTGGATATTTCCCAGTTGTTCGAGAATTTCATTCATTTTTCATTTCATGTTTAAAGTGCATGCATTTTGTTGGTGTGTTTCCTTGTTATTTGCCTGGCTACCCAAGTCAAGTGTTTTTTTGGGGGAACATAAAACTATATTATGAATACGAGTTATCTAAATAACATGATAAACCAACAAAAAATCCATGTTCTAAGAGCAATGCAATAAAATGTTAATAGCCAAAATATCAATATTGTATTTGGTTGATCAATTGATTGACCTTCAAGTTCATATTCGTGAATTACTTTTACTCTCTTTTTAAACCTATGTGATTCATTCTCAAGTTATTATTCATTTTCTTTTATACATTTCTCTAAATATTTCAATTCTACTGCAACCAAACGATGACCTGCTTGCTCAGATGACCCTTTCAATCAGTTGGAAAACCTTGAAAGTCCCAATTGACTTATGAACGCACTTTCATCAACTTGATCAGCAGTTGATGCGTAACGCTATTCAAACTTCATTTGTACGTCCAAAAACAGAAGTCACGTCAATGTAGAGGTAGTCGAGTGGAGGAACCTTTTCAAGTTCTCGTCGAGTGGATATGAGATGATGCTGTTGCCGATCTGAGGGCTTTTCAAAGATCAGACAGTATATCTCGTAGCGAGTAACCTATGTTAATTTATACTCACACGTTCAATGTAGTGTTTTGCATATGAAAGAGTAGCTTCTAATTCAGTCGAAACAACAGAGACACTCTGACGCCGTCTGTCAAGCAATAAGCCGCCGCCTCTAGTGATGTTTGTTTTGAAAGGTTGCTCTCTCACTCCGACATTAAATAAAACGACAATCGTAGCCTACTCTCGCACATGACGTCTACTTCCAATTTCAACTCGAGAGTTGGAGAGTTCGACCTCTGTTGTGTCAAAAGGAAGAACGATCTGTTGGGTGAAGGAGGAGGAGGAGGAAGAGGAGGAGGAGGAGGAGGAGGAGGAGGAGGAGGAGGAGGAGGAGGAGGAGGTTGAGGATGAGGAGGAAAAGGAGTAGGTGATGAGTGTAATGGAGAGAAAAGGAAGTGTGTGCTCAAGAGCATCCCGGTCCTGTTCCCATTATCGATAATTGGCAATCTCATTCGATTGTTGGCAATAAATATTACTTTGTAACTCATATTCGACTCCACCACCCTCGACTGTGCAAATTTGCAAGCCCTTGTTTTGCAACCGGTGATGTCGATTGTGTAACCTTGTCAAACGAAAAATAATGACTCCTCACATATGTTTGATGTTGTTCTAGAGAATGAAGAAAATTTGTAATGAAAATCATTTTTGTGAAAACCTGCGATCTTAGTGATTGGACAAAATGTAAATAGTAGGAGAATGATACTTTGAATGGAAATAGCTCAAATTGCATCATAATTGTTCCATCAAAATAAAAAAAATGTAAAACTGATCTTACTGAAACTTAAAATACCAAGAGCTTCTAGCCTATTCCCAAAGTTTATTCAGAAGTTCAGAAATGTAGCTGGCTGCCAGATGCCTGAACACTAGAGAACAATAATTTTTTTACTAGAAAAAATGTATTACAAGATTCTTGAATGTTCATGTAACAGGCCTCTAGAATTATGTAGAATTTGTTTACAAACGATTTCAAATCCAACTTGATGGAAGTCACATGAGATTCGTTTGATGAAATTGAATTTTTACATACTGATTTCGACAAATGCTTCTTGATTGTGACATGTGACACATGCATGAGGGTGGGCAGCATGTACTGCAAATGAAAAGCAACAATTTCGAGCTCTTTTCGCACGACTGGAAAATTTTTTATCCTTTTTTTAATGTCAGGTTTTGGCAATGTGGTCTCCGACCGCCGCTTGTAGAATTCAAACAAGCTTGCAGTCCATTATTAAAAATTTAATCTTGTGCCGGCCATTTATCACCGAAAACAAAAACGGGGCAGGTCATCACGTTCCTCGTTTTAATTGCATTACGATGCGAATTTTCCGGAAAAACTCGTGTTGCCTTACTTGACATCATGCGCTTTCACTATCTATAAGTACACACATTTGTTCACATCGTAAATAAGAGGTGGACACTTCAATTTCGGTAAGCTTCATAGATAATGATTAACAATTTTATTATTGAGAGACGTTTGTTAGAGAACTTTTACGATCTCATTAGAGATATACGATCTAATAATACGATCTCATTAGAGTCAAATAAGTACTCAATTCATTTAGCAAGCAGCCTACTTTCATTATTCTCAAATAGAAAGCTCCAGATTAAGTATGTATTATTCAGCGTGGAGAAACGTTCCATTTTCAAACAGTGTAAGATATAGTTCGTTGAAAATTTCAGTATGACTTCTTCCCACTTATAAATAATTGCCTATCTCGCAAATACCGCCTTTAAACAATCTTAGGAATTAATCTTAGGAGTTAGGAATTTGAGAATTGAAGAATATTAATAAAACCTAATTTCATACTCCATCGTGAGTAATGTGAAGAGTAAAGAGTAAGCGTATCGATAATTGTTCGAGTGAATATCCTTCCTGAAAGACTCTTGCCAAATCAAGTGGAATACAGCAGTTTTGCTACGTTTCAACAAGTAAGGTGTAATAAATAAGTTCATATTATTTGTTTCAGTTTCAGGTAGTCTCGGATCCGAATAAGAGAGATTGCACAATCTACTACCCCCTTATTACACCTGAGCGTGTAAAAAACTGATATGATATTACCAGGAAACCAGGGTGGAGTAGCATTACACATGAATATCATGAGATAGATCTCAATATTGATTGAAATTTGGCGTTTTCATCACTCTGTTCAGTTATAATAGTTACAAAATTACACCAATGTATCATTAAAGTTTGATCACTAACCCAAATAATTTCATCTCACAAGTTCGGCCAGAATCTTAGTATATCCTTCATTCAAGAGCGGATCAAGTGAACTTAGGATTGAACGTTTGCAGCTGATTATGTTGACAATGGTGCAACGAGATGAAGTTTTTACGGTTATAACAAGAAAGCTCTTGCACAGTTATTAGTATCGAGTTCGTGATTGAGGTATACCAGCTTTCGGTCGTTATTTCAAGTTATAAATGTGCAGACATGCAGTGTTGTGAATGGAGCCCATACTCAAACACCCACATACACATCAATGGGCTTCAACCACGATGTCACGCGAGATTGGAATTACTCACTGAATTTTCCTCCTGCAATACAATCCAAGCTGCTCGTAATTTATTCCATATAAGTTAGGTGTGTTTCAAGATAGGAGGACGGTGCAGCTACATAGTTATCCTGAATATATGATTCTCAAAAGCATCGTAATTCGAGATCTCAACCTTGACTGCCGAACTTTAGTGATTGAGAATTTCACAAAGATTAACTTCACCACTTCCCCACTCCGATCCATCCACTCCATCCAACTAATCGTTCAATTTACGGTTTGTTTGAGTACAAGCCAGCAATCTCAGTAACCAGAACTGGAAGAGGTAGTTGAAGAGGGTTGTCCATCAAACTTCCACATTGTAGCCATCGATTATAGCTCACTAATTTCAAGATGGCAACTTCTAAATGACCGTACTAATTAATTTACTCAAGATGGAGAGGTTGAAGGGTCAAGCTCTGGTGGAAGATAGCCTTAACTCCACACACAACTATCCCCTCTCTAGAAGGATTGAGTTCAACTTCTTATTTGATCGAAAAACTTTTTTATGTTTCTTATTCTTTATATTATATTATATACGACTGGATTGCTACAACAAACTAAAACTTTTTACAAACGCAGGTGAGGAGACGAGAAACCGGTTTACTCAAAAGTGTTTTCTACAATCAGAACCAGAAAATAATTTTTATTGCCCAGAAAATATCAGAAAATGTTTTGCCTTCCATGACATAGTAAGACATCAGCTGTGGTTTTTCGTAAAGTGTGAAGTTTTTAGCTTAAAAATTTCTAGTTTCATTCAAGATTTAGACTTTTTGAATAATAATTATTAAGTTACTGTTTTAGATTTTTCGATTCTAGACTCTAATAGTATCTATTTGATTCAAAAATTTGCTCGTTTATCTGAGTATTGAAGAGCGTAAATTGTATTTTGAAAAGTGAGAGTGACATAACCAACTTTTTGATTTGGACAGTATATAGTATAAATTGGAAATGGGACAGTTTTGGGCAAGAGCCTGCTGTGCCTTTCCTCATGTTAAGTATGTGTACACAATGTGATAAATAAATAAATAAAGAGTACAATGCCCCTGACGGCCTTTTTGAGAGCATCCTACCACGGAATTAACAATCTTTGAATTGTTTATTGAACTGTTAATTCTATGCCAAACTCTCTCTCAATCATATCAATCAATCAATTTTGCCCTCAATCTCACGAAGACCAGAAGTGCTATCTTTGGTTTCCCTAGACTTCTCAACCGTATTGATCTAGAGACACTTCCTGCTATTGTGATTAGTGATGTACAAATAGTTTACTCCAAGTGCCTCAAAATCCTGGGTGTTCACCTCGATCAAGGTCTTAGCTGGAAGGATCAAACTACTCATGTGTTTTTGCAGGAATGCACCAGTTCAAAAGACTCAAGAACTTCCTTCCTAGGAGCATAAGAGTCCTATTGGTGAGAGCACTGATACAGCCCTTGCTGTATTACTGTTGCTTGGATTACATTTATCTTACTGCTGAGCACAATAATAGACTGCAAAGATCACTAAATTATGCAGTCAGTTTTATTTTTGATGTTGGGAGTGATGTCCACATCACTCTATTTCTTTGAGGAGCTGGGCTCTTTAAGGAGTGGCTCAAGCTGATGGAGCGCAGAATGTATTTTCTTCTGGTCTTGACTTACAAGCTGATTGTAAGAAGTGAGGGTACTGGCTATCTTCGAGACTCCTTCACACTCCTCGCTCACATCCACCCCAATGGTGGCACTAGGTCTCATGAACTCAAACTCCAAATACCACTTCAACGAACTGTTATTCTCAACTCATCTTTCCTCACATCCCCCTGCCGAGCATGGAGCTCCCTGCCCCACCACCTCATCCAATCCAATTCATTGACTTGCTTCAAGAGGAATCTGTTCAAATATTTACTTAACGGTGACTAAATAATTATTATCCTGTTTGTTCTTATGTTAATTTCATTTCTCTGCGTTTCATTCATTATTATTCACTTAAAATGATATTTTCATTTTTTTTTATTTTATTAAAGAATTTATTTTTGCTCAACACAATATACAAATCAAATAAACAGATTTATACAGAAAACATTCCATTCATTTATATTCCAAGCATATTGATAAAATTGCAAAAATGCTATAGGCATAGCTGAAGCCGTCAGCCAGAGTTGATAGCTGAACTCCTTTCGCTTCCTACTTTAATCTTAGTGAAGTAACCTACTAGTAAACATTTTCCTTAAGAGATAACAATGGAACCTCCTATAAACAAATGGAATCATAAATAAACCAGCCTTCTTGATTATTTTGGTAAGATATCGCTGCTAATCTGTATTTCCACCTAAAATAATAGGTACAACTATTATCAACATAATTTGATACTTATTGGTTTCAACACTAAACGGACACTCATCATGATAAAATTCTCTACTAAGTTTCTCGGATCATCTGCCAAACAATTGTAACAACATATTGGTCTTTATGAAAAGTTTATAATAATGACTGCTCTACAATATTTACGAAAAGGAAAAAAATCACATCTAAAAAATAGAAAAACAGAAGGTTTATTATTAGAGCTCTCAAATTAATAATTGAATTCCTCTACGAGAATATTCCTATATCTTAATGCTTCCTTCACATAACCAACAAGATTAGATAGCATCAGCTTGTTCTGGCTAAATGGTACAAGAACTTAAAAGGATTTGAAGGAAGTTTACTACTCATAAATAGATTATTTATAAAATATTTGAAGATTGAGGTTATATAGATGTATTCACGGATCGGTGACCTAGAGATCGATCAAACCGAAGAACGTAGAATCTGACCAAAACCCCTTGGCAGAGCTTTATTGCATTCGGATGGTGTGCAATGTGAAAAAACACCCGTCCACGTGGCTAATTATTAGTTAGCATGGAATTAATATTAATATATAGAATATTAACTAGCATGCAAAGAGCATAAATAAAAAACCAAATAAAAATAATTTAATGTATTCAGGAATAAGAGTTACCAGGCGCATGAATACCTAATAAAATTTGCATGCACCAATAGTAAAACGGCAGTTAATAGGCGGCAACTGTAGGCCAATTCAAAAATATTTATATATATTTATATAAGTGTAGTAGATTTTGTGTAAAAATTTGTGTAATCTATGTTATCAATATGGCTCGAATGCAAAGAATTATTAATCATATAATCTAAGCAATATTTTGGCATTTTTTGTAAGATCTATTTGAATTTAATGGCGGAGGATTGAGATATTTAAATTTTATGCTAATTTGAAAGTCGGAAAGAGGATCTGTAAAACTTGAGAAGGAAGAACCAGCACTCGCCAGCCAGATGCCACCATAAGAGGACCCCAAATATTTTAGAGCGAAGTACCTTATTAATAATTTTGTAAAAATTAAAGTTAAAGTAAATTATTAAATTTCTTAAAAGACTTCGTGATGCTATTGTGAAGCAGAAGTCATTTTTCATTTTAATTAAATTTATAACCCCTTGGAGGAGACGATTCCGGCTACCATATTCCCGGACCACATGGAGTTGGATCGACATCGGCGGCTTACAAGAAGATTTTCGACACGTGAGTGATTAAATTTGAATTTAGTGATGGGCGCCCTAGTGCTTCGAATAATCTGATGATCAAAGCTAGCTCGCCGAAAGGGTTATTATAAATTAAGAAATTAATAAGAGTAATACTTGCGCAAGTAAAAATTAGTATTAAAGGTATTTAATTGAAAGAAAAATATAGATCAATATTTTAGAAATTTCTATTTAATCAAAGAAGTACGAAATCTAGGCTATCAAACGTATGCATACAATATTTAATTTTTTGCAATACAATTTGCGATAATTTATCATAGTTCTAATTCACTAGATGAATGGCTCTACCTATTCCGTCAGGTGCCGAATCTTGCACCCTGAGATAAAAATATATATTCGATACAAATAAATCTACTAAATACTAGAGATTTTAATATATAGATATATTTGGATTATTAGTGGCTAATTTATCAAGCTGATCTTAGAGCACATATTTTTGATTGAATTATCCAAGCCGACAAGTATTAGCAAGTACATGTCACAGCTACATGCAAAGAATGCATATGATTTCAAGATAAAGGCACATGGTAATGATTCGTGCCATAAATCTAGAATATAAAGTTTAGCCTGTGATATTTTTATTGATTTCAAATATTGTTCTATTTTTATATTATATTTTTTATCGCTCTATATATATTTTTTGCCTCGACTGATCTTTGCATTATTTGTGTAATATATGTGTGAAATTTCATGGTGTGCAATTTATTTTTTATTCCTCATCTCTATAGTATAAGTATCATTTATATATATATTTATTATTTATTGAATTACAAGAGTTATAGGAGAAGCCCATATCTAGGCCTATCAAGATTTTTTAAGACTGAATACTATTAGAAAACCACGCCCTAATTATATTAAATCTCATGCTTTACCGACTGATGCCAAGCAGGAGGCTAATCGTTATTTTAATATAAAGAATAACGTGACAGAAAGACATGTCGCCCAACGTGATAGGCCACGGATACGACAGAAAGACATGTCGTACCAACGTGGGACTGATGATGAGAGCCAAGCTCATTGAATAATTATTTGAAATTAAGTCAATAACCATATTGAAAATTATAGATAACTTATACGAGTTGTGAGGAAAACTGGCGAAGGAAAATTTGTATTACTTTTTGGGGAATCAATAGCTTTAAATAAGAAGAAATTATATGTTTTAAAGAAAATTTTTTATTATTGTTATTGTAAAAAAGAAAATATATTTTATAGAGAGAGCTATTATATTTTATGGGCCTAAACTGCTAGTCAGAAATCAATGAATAGTATTATTATATTATAAGAGCTTAAGTAATAAATAGGTTACCTGGCTTGTAATGTCCATAGGCCTATCCTCATTTGTGTCCTTATTAATGCCTTGTTGGCCAAAACTTTCACTTTTTTACAAACACTTGACACTTAATCCATTTTTAAAATATGAGTCTCTTTTCGTCCACGCAAAGTAAGGTAGCAGACACACTGCAGACGGCGATAGTAGCGGAGATCGACGCTGAGGGGGGCGCGATGGAGTCCAACGCCCAGATCTCTTCAATCACCGCCAAGAATCCTGTGAACAGTAATAAACCGTTAATGTCTCCCAAGAAGCAATAAGAAGGGTTATAGTAGAGGGGATGATCAAGTCATTTTCTAATAGTTTAGAAAAAACAATGACCATGGTAATGAAGGACTTGAAGGCGGAAATGAAGGAAATGCGGGAATCATTGAAGGATACATCGGTAAGAACGGGTAAGGAAACTGCGGACACAATATCAGCATCTACCGCTGAAAATCAAGAACTAATTACAACCGATTTAACAGCAAAAATAGATACTGTCACTTGTGAGTTAAACGAAAGAATAGATAACCTACCAGCACAAAACACTTCGCAAATTCATGAAATAGCTCACCCAAATTCTGATATAAACCAAAACATAGTACAACTTAATTCATTGGAGACAGCCGTTGGAGAACAGCAATTATTTTCATCTGAATTAAATGCCGAAGTAGTAGATAATGAAACAGAAGCTTCTAGTCATTGGAAACAGGCCCAAGAGAAGTTAATACAACTTGAAAATCAAATACATCAATTTCCGCACGAGAATATAGAGCCTATTCCCATAGCAACGTTTGATTCACTACACAGTTTCAATGAATTAGGCCGTTTTGACAATACAGACCGCTATCTCCAACCTAAAGAATTTATAGATCAGATAAAACTAGTTCAATCATTAACACCCACCTCTTGGAATTTTTGGCGTCTTCGTTTGACTAGTTTATTGATTGGCGAACCCCTGATGTTCTTTCGGAGTAGAGTCCATGAATTTACATCATTGGATGAGTTTGTAGCTGTCTTCCTGGAACAGTATTGGAGCAGAAGTAAACAGTTGGACGTGCTAGCGGACATTATATCATGCGATTTCAACCCTAACTTAGACGGTGCATGTACCACTTTCGTCACTGCCCTACAGTTTAAAAATTCTCAATTGAGCGAGCCCATTAATGAATCGGCATTAGCAAGTATTATTTTAAAGAAGCTACCGTATCAAGTTAGAATGGCACTCGCCACACAACCCATTACTGATTGTAAGCAGCTGATAAATCATTTATATGGCATACAGTCTGTGATGGCAATATCAAACCACCGTTCAGACCAGAGATACGCACCAAATCAACATAACTCAAAATTTAATCAGTATAACAGCCAAAATTATGAATCAGTACCATATGATTGCTCACGATCTACCCCTCAATTTAAACGCCGCTATAATCATAATCAAAATAACAGCTGGAATAATAGAAGTTTTCAGAATCGTCAAACAAACCATTATCCACAGCAAACCTATGAAAGAAATTATTATTATGGCCGTGATCGATTTAACACAAATAATGATAACACTCAGAATAATTACGACAAAAATTACAAACCGCCACCTCATCAAATAAGTACAAACTACACATTAGAGCATGCGTCCAGATCAAATCACCAAAAAACACAGAACCCAACACCCAACAACCCGCCACCGAAGAATCACTACCGGCCACAACCTACAACAAGAACCGATACACTATAATAATGCTGAAATCCCACCACTGCCAAAAATAAACAGTCGCCAGGAGAGACCGCCACCATACTACTACGCTTTGAACACCGCACCCGCGCATCAAGAACCGCCACCGCACCCGCGCATCATTGACCCCACAGCAGACCAAGGACCCGGACCAAGAGGACGACACCAGGGAGGACAGCATACAGGACCGAATGAAGAACATGCACCGCAGGCCCGGAGACGCAAGCGCCCCCGAGACACCGGACGGCCGACATCAGGACGGAGAGGACGGCATTTGGGAGAAGAACATGCATCGCAAGGCCCGGAGGCGAAAGAAAAGGAGAGCCGCGCGCGCGCAACCGGCCGCATGCACGGTTCAACGCCCGAAGAGGACACCGGACCGACACCGAGGAGGACAGGAGCGGACCGACGGCGTGCATCCGCGGCACATACGCTTCAAGAGGGCCAATCAGCGATGTGACCGGCAAAATGGATGTAATAAATGGAATAAAAACGGAGCTACTAAAAGGACTATTACGGATTCGTGCATGGGCAATAATAATGGAATGGATTACTTGTGGATATTGATGACAGAAAGTGGTCAATAAATTAAGAGCAATAAGGAATTATATTAAGAAAGGAAAGTACCTGGATATTATATGATGAGAGATAATACTATTAAGGAGATAATAAAGGTTCTGATATATTATATACTATTTGTTATAATGGCTGTGATATGGATAAAATACTGTGTTGTAGATATGAGGGAAAATATTGTATTGTTATTATTAAATGAATCTATGATTGATAATTGGAAATTTAATATTATAAAAATGTTTATTGTTGCAAGCCTAATGAGTTATAATGAGCCGAAATCAAGAGTATTAGATGAAAATAAGAGGAAAGATGAATTAAAATTACATGATGATTGGAATAAGAATGGATTGAAAGGAACTAGAATTAATGAATCAAGGAATTGTTTAAAGGAGTATACAAGATACAAGGGCTTTAAATTTATGATGAATAAATTATCAATTAGGACAGCCTCACCAACGAATAGCAGATAACCCAACCAGCCTATAGTATAGCTACAAGAAGAAAGCCCAAAGATACGGGAAAAATCACAACAATTCTACATGAATATCGTCAGAATTTGAAATAAATATGATAAGAAATCAAGGAAAACATTATTATCAAACCGATTACTAACCTTCCTTAATAAATTTAATATTGGTATAGGACCTCGTGGCAACAATCCAATGTTTTAATTCCTTCCAGCCGTTAGAAGCCTGCAATAAGGAAAAGAACAATTTTTAAATATGTAATTAAATTATATACATCAGATAAAAAGGACACAAGCGGGGATAATAAAATTAAAATTTGTTAATTACCTTTTTAAGAGAAAAATTGAGCAGTTAGGTTAGTTATGAAAGTCGATAGCAAATTCTGATGTAACATGTAACACTATGAATTGTAGAACAGCGACCAGCTGACCAAAGCCACCCAAATCAAATGAATGTAATATCTGTTGAACATATGTTTATAAAAAGAAGTACTGTACCCAAAGAGTTATTTATTATTGTTATTTATTATATTATTAATGTCGATATATTTATTTATATGTTTTTATATTTATTACTTTTAATTATGCCACGTTTGTTACCTGAAAAGACTTAAAGTGAATACCAGTTACCAAACCAAAGAGCCATTAGCAAAAGAAAGTATTGTACCTGATGTATAGAAAATTATTTATATTAAGACCTAAGAAATACTATAAGATATAAGCCCAGAAGTTTATGAATCGAAATTATTGTCTAAAAGGAATCATTTATGAGAATTATGAAATGTGTGTAGTTAAGTTGGCAGCCCTGCAAGCGGCGAATTCAAAAATTACTGTGTTGTAAATGGTGTCAGGAGGAGTACGTTTAGAAGTTTATATTTATGATATTTTTATGTGTGTTGAAGAGGAGTTTGTTATTGTTTTTGATAAAGGTATAAAGGAGATGCAGCAAATATGTCTGCGAAATGTGATAGAAGTAGGAGAGTATAATTTATAAATAAGTATAGTGTATATCAATGTATTGAAGGGTGGGTTTTCATTAAAAACATTGTGATTCTCAAATATTTTGAATTCAAACCCAGGGGCGCGTGTAACATATTTAAATCTGGGTAGATGAAAAGCCCTAACAGAAATAGTAATAGGTCTAAAAATAAAGTAATTGGCTAATATCGCCAAGCAGATAATAAACAAGATTAGATAGCATCAGCTTGTTCTGGCTAAATGGTACAAGAACTTAAAAGGATTTGAAGGAAGTTTATTACTCATAAATAGATTATTTATAAAATATTTGAAGATTGAGGTTATATAGATGTATTCACGGATCGGTGACCTAGAGATCGATCAAACCGAAGAACGTAGAATCTGACCAAAACCCCTTGGCAGAGCTTTATTGCATTCGGATGGTGTGCAATGTGAAAAAACACCCGTCCACGTGGCTAATTATTAGTTAGCATGGAATAATATTAATATATAGAATATTAACTAGCATGCAAAGAGCATAAATAAAAAACCAAATAAAAATAATTTAATGTATTCAGGAAATAAGAGTTACCAGGCGCATGAATACCTAATAAAATTTGCATGCACCAATAGTAAAACGGCAGTTAATAGGCGGCAACTGTAGGCCAATTCAAAAATATTTATATATATTTATATAAATGTACTAGATTTTGTGTAAAAATTTGTGTAATCTATGTTATCAATATGGCTCGAATGCAAAGAAATTATTAATCATATAATCTAAGCAATATTTTGGCATTTTTTGTAAGATCTATTTGAATTTAATGGCGGAGGATTGAGATATTTAAATTTTATGCTAATTTGAAAGTCGGAAAGAGGATCTGTAAAACTTGAGAAGGAAGAACCAGCACTCGCCAGCCAGATGCCACCATAAGAGGACCCCAAATATTTTAGAGCGAAGTACCTTATTTTGTAAAAATTAAAGTTAAAGTAAATTATTAAATTTCTTAAAAGACTTCGTGATGCTATTGTGAAGCAGAAGTCATTTTTCATTTTAATTAAATTTATAACCCCTTGGAGGAGACGATTCCGGCTACCATATTCCCGGACCACATGGAGTTGGATCGACATCGGCGGCTTACAAGAAGATTTTCGACACGTGAGTGATTTAAATTTGAATTTAGTGATGGGCGCCCTAGTGCTTCGAAATAATCTGATGATCAAAGCTAGCTCGCCGAAAGGGTTATTATAAATTGAGAATTAATAAGAGTAATACTTGCGCAAGTAAAAATTAGTATTAAAGGTATTTAATTGAAAGAAAAATATAGATCAATATTTTAGAAATTTCTATTTAATCAAAGAAGTACGAAATCTAGGCTATCAAACGTATGCATACAATATTTAATTTTTTGCAATACAATTTGCGATAATTTATCATAGTTCTAATTCACTAGATGAATGGCTCTACCTATTCCGTCAGGTGCCGAATCTTGCACCCTGAGATGAAAATATATATTCGATACAAATAAATCTACTAAATACTAGAGATTTTAATATATAGATATATTTGGATTATTAGTGGCTAATTTATCAAGCTGATCTTAGAGCACATATTTTGATTGAATTATCCAAGCCGACAAGTATTAGCAAGTACATGTCACAGCTACATGCCAAAGAATGCATATGATTTCAAGATAAAGGCACATGGTAATGATTCGTGCCACAAATCTAGAATATAAAGTTTAGCCTGTGATATTTTTATTGATTTCAAATATTGTTCTATTTTTTATATTATATTTTTTATCGCTCTATATATATTTTTTGCCTCGACTGATCTTTGCATTATTTATGTAATATGTGTGAAATTCATGGTGTGCAATTTATTTTTTATTCCTCATCTCTATAGTATAAGTATCATTTATATATATATTTATTATTTATTGAATTACAAGAGTTATAGGAGAAGCCCATATCTAGGCCTATCAAGATTTTTTAAGACTGAATACTATTAGAAAACCACGCCCTAATTATATTAAATCTCATGCTTTACCGACTGATGCCAAGCAGGAGGCTAATCGTTATTTTAATATAAAGAATAACGTGACATGGTGCAACGAGATGAAGTTTTTAGCTTAAAAATTTCTAGTTTCATTCAAGATTTATACTTTTTGAATAATAATTATTAAGTTACTGTTTTAGATTTTTCGATTCTAGACTCTAATAGTATCTATTTGATTCAAAATTTGCTCGTTTATCTGAGTATTGAAGAGCGTAAATTGTATTTTGAAAAGTGAGAGTGACATAACCAACTTTTTGATTTGGACAGTATATAGTATAAATTGGAAATGGGACAGTTTTGGGCAAGAGCCTGCTGTGCCTTTCCTCATGTTAAGTATGTGTACACAATGTGATAAATAAATAAATAAAGAGTACAATGCCCCTGACGGCCTTTTTGAGAGCATCCTACCACGGAATTAACAATCTTTGAATTGTTTATCGAACTGTAAATTCTATGCCAAACTCTCTCTCAATCATATCAATCAATCAATTTTGCCCTCAATCTCACGAAGACCAGAAGTGCTATCTTTGGTTTCCCTAGACTTCTCAACCGTATTGATCTAGAGACACTTCCTGCTATTGTGATTAGTGATGTACAAATAGTTTACTCCAAGTGCCTCAAAATCCTGGGTGTTCACCTCGATCAAGGTCTTAGCTGGAAGGATCAAACTACTCATGTGTTTTTGCAGGAATGCACCAGTTCAAAAGACTCAAGAACTTCCTTCCTAGGAGCATAAGAGTCCTATTGGTGAGAGCACTGATACAGCCCTTGCTGTATTACTGTTGCTTGGATTACATTTATCTTACTGCTGAGCACAATAATAGACTGCAAAGATCACTAAATTATGCAGTCCGTTTTATTTTTGATGTTAGGAGTGATGTCCACATCACTCTATTTCTTTGAGGAGCTTGGCTCTTTAAGGAGTGGCTCAAGCTGATGGAGCGCAGAATGTATTTTCTTCTGGTCTTGACTTACAAGCTGATTGTAAGAAGTGAGGGTACTGGCTATCTTCGAGACTCCTTCACACTCCTCGCTCACATCCACCCCAATCGTGGCACTAGGTCTCATGAACTCAAACTCCAAATACCACTTCAACGAACTGTTATTCTCAACTCATCTTTCCTCACATCCCCCTGCCGAGCATGGAGCTCCCTGCCCCACCACCTCATCCAATCCAATTCATTGACTTGCTTCAAGAGGAATCTGTTCAAATATTTACTTAACGGTGACTAAATAATTATTATCCTGTTTGTTCTTATGTTAATTTCATTTCTCTGCGTTTCATTCATTATCATTCACTTAAAATGATATTTTCATTTTTTTTTTTTATTGAAGAATTTATTCTTGCTCAACACAATATACAAATCAAATAAACAGATTTATACAGAAAACATTCCATTCATTTATATTCCAAGCATATTGATAAAATTGCAAAAATGCTATAGGCATAGCTGAAGCCGTCAGCCAGAGTTGATAGCTGAACTCCTTTCGCTTCCTACTTTAATCTTAGTGAAGTAACCTACTAGTAAACATTTTCCTTAAGAGATAACAATGGAACCTCCTATAAACAAATGGAATCATAAATAAACCAGCCTTCTTGATTATTTTGGTAAGATATCGCTGCTAATCTGTATTTCCACCTAAAATAATAGGTACAACTATTATCAACATAATTTGATACTTATTGGTTTCAACACTAAACGGACACTCATCATGATAAAATTCTCTACTAAGTTTCTCGGATCATCTGCCAAACAATTGTAGCAACATATTGGTCTTTATGAAAAGTTTATAATAATGACTGCTCTACAATATTTACGAAAAGGAAAAAAATCACATCTAAAAAAATAGAAAAACAGAAGGTTTATTATTAGAGCTTTCAAATTAATAATTGAATTCCTCTACGAGAATATTCCTATATCTTAATGCTTCCTTCACATAACCAGCTAGGTATTCCCAGTTTTTTTCCATTTAAATAGTCGAGCACCGTCTCTTCAATCATCATCGGGCTCCCAAACCATTTTACTCGGAATTCAGATAGGACCTTACATTTCCCAATAAAATTATAAGGGTATTCAACTTCCTTTCATTGCACAGAGAGCACACATAGCTATTCTCCCCCCTGTCAACCCTGAAATGTAGTGGCAGGAGTGATCGTCTTGCTTTGAAAATTGCGCCCAAAGAGCTTCTCTTATTCATATCACTGATATAATCTCGCTTTACTCGATCACCTATTTTCAGACTGTAGTACAAGCGATGGAATTGAGATTTCGCGGCCCTCGTTCACCACTCTATCTGAATCTTACGCCGCAGTTTATTCACAACTTCATTGCATTTCACACCCCACAAATTCGGTCTAACTATCTGATCCACCCACTCTTCCCAACATTGATGAAATAAATCGCTCCACTCTCTCCACCATCCACTCTCCCTTTGTGCCATTAGAATAGTTATCTTACTGGGGAATCTCGAATCAGACAAAGAAATTGTTTTCATTATATATTTGTAATTAATTTTCAAAGTCATCAGCCAAAGTACGTCTCTCCCACTTTCGAGATATAAAATATAATTTGGAGTACTCTGAGGTATGCCAAACAATCTTTTGATAAAAAACCGGTTGAACCGTTCAATTTCCTCCCTCTCTTGGTAGCCCCAAACCTGGCCTGGATACGTTATTGTAGCTCTACTTACTGCCTCAAAAACGTTCCATTTCGTACTTTGATATTCTCATCTTTATTTCTATTCACTTATTTTATTTGCTCTATTTTCTCCAATCTTTTATCTCCAATTCTTCTCTACATCTTATTGTGTTTAGTGAATTTTTTGAACTAGTGTTTTTAAATAGTGAAGGGAGCCGAACTGTCAAGGCATACAGAATGCACTCGAATCAAGAGACTTTTTCATTCAGGTTAAGTTTTATCAGTTTCATCCCCATTTTCGCCGTCATGTGTCGTTCTGAGGTCGGTTCACGGTTGGTCTGCTGCTTCCATGATGCCTCTCACTGACACGTCAGCTCGCTCGCCCTCAAGTAGGTATGATTATTTCAATAATAGTAATAATGACGCAGGTATGATTCTAGCAAATAAGCTCCACTCTTTTAAAAAAAACTTCTCAAGGCTGCTCACCTTAACGTCCAATCCCTCAGCTGCCACATTGATGAACTCAGAGCAATCTTCCGTTTTCAGGACTTCAATATAATTGGAATTTCCGAATCATTTTTGAAGCTAGTATTTCATCAAATTTTGTTGCATTACCTGGATATAATCTTTTCTTGAATGATAGATTAAATAAAGCTTGTGGGGGGGTAGCAATTTATGTGAAAGATGGTATCAAAACAAAATTTTTAATCACATCTAAACAAGAGTATTGTTCCAGACCAGAGTTTATGCTACTTGAATTATCCTTATCTAGTACTGATAAATTACTCGTTGGTATCTGTTATCGCCCACCAAAAATAGGTCATTTTACAGATGTGTGTACAGATGTACGTACATACTAATGAATCAGACACACTCATTGACCTTCTCATTGTTAGTGATCCCAACGAGGTTGTTCAAGCAGGCCGAATCCCAGTCCCAGCTATTTCTGGACATGATTTGATCTACTGTGTACTTTCCCATAGGATACCTAAGCCAGAAACGAATATTATCACTTATAGAGACTTGGAAAACTTTGATGAAGCCACCATCATGACTGATGTGGCTCAGACTCCATGGCATCAAATTGAAGCGTTACCCTCAGTTGATGACATGGTCAAGACTTTCAAGAATTGGACTTTGACTTTTTATGACAGACATGCACCTCATGTGACAAGAAGGATTAATAGAAAACGACGAGTACCGTGGATGACTGAAGTCATACTTAAGATGATGGGACGAAGAGACAAAGCACATAGAAAATTTAAAAAGACATTTGACTTGGACAGTTTGATTGAGTATAGGAGCCTTAGAAATACAGTTAAACAGGAATTACGGAACTCAAAGATTAGGTAATTGAATTTGTTCATGACAAACAATAGACAAGACTCTAAATCACTTTGGCAGGGAATAAAAGAATTTGGCTTGGTAAACAGAATTGAATCCCCAAATTGACTTACCATTGAACAATATAAATGACCATTTCGTTTCACACTCTAACCAACGCGACGAAGTTGTCATGTTGTCATCAATCATTTCGATGATCTTGAAGAGCAGGTTACAAACTTAGATTCATCAATTACTGATCAATTTCATTCCTATCCGATCTCAGAAGAAGACACTTTCAAAGCAATTCAACGTATTCGTAGTAATGATATGGGTGTAGACAAAATTTCTATTAAATTTATCAAGAAGATGTTATTTGCTGTTTTACCAACCATTACATACATTTTCAACAAGTCACTTGGAGAAGGCAATTTCCCTGAAAACTGGAAGTTTGCTCTGGTTCGCCCTCTAGATAAAGTTCTATGACCCAATAAAGTTGAGTATTTTAGAACAATCAGTATTCTACCTGCATTGTCCAAAGTGCTAGAAAGACTCATTCATGCTCAAGTTGTAAAATTTCTAGACAGCAATAGTAATCTTCATAACTTTCAATCAGACTTTAGGAAATTCCATTCAACCGAGAAAGCTCTGCTTCATGTCACTGATGATATAAGGTTAGCTATGGACCAAAGAAAATGCATCATCCTCACCCTATTTGAATTTTCCAAAGCATTCGATACTGTTGATCATAAGTTGATCCAATTTCTTGAATAGCTAAGAATAATTTTTCTCAGTAAATCCATTATTTGTCAAGGGGATCCTAACTCTGAAACTGAGCAACAAGCATTTTTATGTTGAGACCCTTTCTTAAGCAAACCTCAGCACTGAACCCCCCCCCCCCACAAGGGTGGTTGGGGGGGCTTGACCCTCTGCCTTTAACCTGAACTACTTGAAAACTCACCTCAGGTTGTATTGAGAAGAAAAAAATATATAATAAAAATGTATAAGAAACAAGTCAAGTCAGATATATTACTTGTTGATCAGAGTGTACATCTTGATGAGAGTATTACCAAATATGAGTATATCACTCACACACCATATATTCAACAGACATTTAATTACAATGATGAAATTTGAATTAGTTTAAAACAAGAAGATATTTATACACTTCCAAGTAGAAGTTTTCTCATAATTGAAGGCGAAATCAAAGTGAAAGATAAGAATGATGTTGAAACCAAGGACTTTTCACTTATCAATAATGGAGTTGCATACCTATTTGATGAAATCAGATATGAATTGGGAGGGGTTGAAGTTGATCGCACATGTAATGTAGGATTGACAACAACCATGAAAAACTATCTATGTCAATCAAAACTCAATGAAAAAATTATGGAGAATGCAGGATGGAAGTTGACTGGATGGAAAAGTTTAGATAAATTCTGCTTTTGCATTCCTTTGGATATGTGGTTAGGTGTAATGGAAGACTATAGAAAAGTTCTATTAAATGTTCGTCAGGAAATTGTTCTATTAAGATCATCATCAGACTTAAATTGTATTGAATCAGAGACAGCAAAATCGGTGAAAATTGATATTACAAAACTACAATGGAAAGTACCCTATATACATGCTTCTGACACTGTTCGTCTTGATCTGCTGAGTTTAACACATAGTGATATACCAATTACCATTCCATTCAGATCATGGGAATTGCATGAATTTCCACAATTACCTGAAACTACTAATCTTCAATGGACAGTTAAGACAACTTCGAACATATTGAAACCTAGATTCATTATTCTTGGATTACAAAAGAATAGGAAAAATGTTATAACTGCTAACAGGTCACATTTCGATTTCTGTAATCTGAACAATGTTAATCTCTATTTAAATGCTCAATCATTCCCCTATGAAAATATTGTTGGTAATAAACATTTATTGTATCACATGTTCTCTGAATTCCAAAATGAATACTATCCTTATAACAGCAGTACATCAATTGAGTATAAAACATTTGATGAATATGCACCATTGGTTGTTATAGACTGTAGTAAGCAAAATGAACTATTGAAATCTGGTGCAATAGACATAAAGTTGACATTGGAAACAACAAATAATTTCTCAGAAAAAACCAGTGCCTACTGTTTAATCCTCTATGATAATGAGTTTGAATATACACCACTGAGTGGAACAGTAAAAAGAGTATTATAAATCTTCTATAAAATAACAAAGAACTAGACAATATTCAAATCAAAAGTATTATCTACAAATGTATCAATATTTTACCTTCAGTATCATCCCATTGATTTGTAGAATTGTTCTTGTCTTGATCTCAACCATTTTCTTCAAATTTAATTTTAGAGCATTTTATATTATTATTCAATTTATCAGCTTCTTTCAAAGCAAAATACTGACTGTGATGATATAGTGCTATCTATATAAGCTTAGATTTTTTATTAAAGTTGAATAATATTCTTGGTCTGGGTAACCAAACCTATATTTTTTCTGGGTGTACTCACCTACATCTACAATTTCTTTCTGGGTGTACTCACCTAAACCTAAGATTTTTCACCTATATTTATCACATTTTTTTCATACCATTCTTTAAAAGAGATTCCAGAAGAGAGTGAGAATTGTTGGATTAAGTTTGGATCAGTCATATACTTCCATTCTTTTTCATTATTGAGATTGATGTTTGGTATGAAAGTTGCAGCTAATGGTATACATTGTAAAAAATGGAAAAAATTCTGAATCAAATTTTTGATATCAACATTAATATCTCTATTATTATCTTTATCATACAAATATTGACCAAATTTATCAACACTCATGATCTATTTTTATAATAAATGTTTAATACAACCTGAGGTGAGTTTTCAAGTAGTTCAGGTTAAAGGCAGAGGGTCAAGCCCCCCCAACCCCCTTGTGGGGGGGGGTTAGTGCTGAGGTTTGCTTAAGAAAGGGTCTCAACATAAAAATGCTTGTTGATAAGTTTCAGAGTTAGGATCCCTTGACAAATAATGGATTTACTGAAAAAAAATTATTCTTAGTTATTAAAGAAATTGGATCCACTTTTTCCATATTTTCTGTTCAATCTTAACAAATGGATTCGTTATTAGATTTACTGGAAAAAGTTATTCTTGTAAATTTTTTGTAAAATTAATGGTTTCTTAGTTATTGAAGAAATTGAAAAAAGCTGGATCTAGTTTTCCCATGAGATCCTTATTTTTTGTTCAATCTTGACAAGAGTATTGTTCCAGACCAGAGTTTATGCTACTTGAATTATCCTTATCTAGTACTGATAAATTACTCGTTGGTATCTGTTATCGCCCACCAAAAATAGGTCATTTTACAGATTTCGAAAGTGCCTTGCTTTCTCTTATGCCTTGTTATAGCCGTATACTAGTTACGGGGGATATGAACACCGACTTGAACATGACAAATCGTAACTTTGACTACTTTCAACTGACTACTATTTTCCAATGCCTAAACATGACTATTTTACCTCTCGATCCAACTCATCATACTAATGAATCTGACACACTCATTGACCTTCTCATTGTTAGTGATCCTAACGAGGTTGTTCAAGCAGGGCAAATCCCAGTCCCAGCTATTTCTGGATATGATTTGATCTACTGTGTTCTTTCCCATAAGATACCTAAGCCAGAACAGAAAATTATCACTTATAGAGACTTCAAAAACTTTGATGAAGCCGCCTTCCTGACTGATGTGGCTCAGACTCCATGGCATCAAATTGAAGCGTTACCCTCAGTTGATGACATGGTCAAGACTTTCGAGAATTGGACTTTGACTCTGTATGACAAACATGCACCTTATGTGACAAGGAGGATTAATAGAAAACGACGAGTACCGTGGATGACTGAAGACATACTTAAGATGATGGGACGTAGAGACAAAGCACATAGAAAATTTAAAAAGACATTTGACTTGGACAGTTTGATAGAGTATAGGAGCCTTAGAAATAGAGTTGAACAGGAACTACGGAACTCAAAGATTAGGTACTTGAATTCGTTTATGACAAACAATAGACAAGACTCTAAATCACTTTGGCAGGGAATAAAAGAATTCGGGCTTGGTAAACAGAAATCGAATCCACAAATTGACTTACCATTGAACAATATAAATGACCATTTCGTTTCACACTCTAACCAACGCGATTAAGTTGTCATTGCTAATCATATCGATGATCTTGAAGAGCAGGTTACAAACTTGGATTTACCAATTTCTAGACAACAATAGTAAGCTTCATAACTTTCAATCAGGCTTTAGAAAATTCCATTCAACTGAGACAGCTCTGCTTCGTGTCACTGATGATATAAGGTTAGCTATGGACCAAAGAAAATGCACCATCCTCACCCTATTTGATTTTTCTAAAGCATTCGATACTGTTGATCATACAGTCCTTCTGAATAAGTTGGCTATTCTTGGTTTCAGTCACAACTCGTTAGTTTGGTTTAAATCCTATCTATTAGGTAGGAAACAATGTGTATCTGTCGGTGACAATAAGTCTACTTGGAAAAACGTTATGCATGGAGTACCACAAGGTTCAATTTTAGGCCCTCTCCTCTTCACTTTGTATGCTAATGACCTTTCTTCCATTATCAAATTCTCCAGTTTCCATACTTATGCAGACGACCTTCAAATATATTTAAGCTGTCCCATAACAAAAATTAATGAAACAGTTGGAATAATGAATCAGGATATCAATTCGATAGTGGAATGGACAAAGAAAAATGCCTTAAGCTTAATCCCATCAAAACACAACCCATTATAATTGGATATTCTCGTCTTATAAACAACCTTGAATCGATTCACAAAATTAGTGTAGACGGTAATGACATTCCTTACTGTAGCTCAGTTAAAAATTTAGGCATTATTATGAAAAATACTCTTGACTGGTCAGAACAAGTGAACAAAACTTGTAAAAAGGTATTCTCAGCCATGCATGCATTGAAGAAAATGCACGATATTCTCCCTAGAAACATTAAATTATTATTGGTTCAATCTCTCATCTTCCCACATTTAATGTATTGTAATTCTGTTCTTAACGATATGCAAGTCACTCTGAATGATAAACTACAGCGTTGCCAAAATTATTGTCTACGTTTCGTCTACTATCTCCAACGCCATGATCATATCACCCCAGCCCACATTGTTAGTTCAACATTAAAGCTTCCCGATCAAAGGCTTTTTCGAATAGTCAAGCTTGTTAGAGATATCTTGAAATACGGTAATCCGAACTATTTTAAAGATGATTTCAAATTTGTCTCTGAAGGTAGGAGGATAGATGCTTCACATACTAGAACCGGAGAAAGTACTTTAAGGATACCCAATCATCGAACTACTATTTTCAAAAAATCCTTCTTAGTCAGTGCCTGTCGTGCATGGAATGCACTTCCTGTTTCTATCAGGTCCATCGAGAGCCGAGCGAGCTTCATCCTGACTTTAAAAAAACATCTTTTGGAACAATGACTGAAACTGTCCGGCCCTAGAACGATCACAAGACAACCATCCCCCACCCATCCAACAAATACAAACCTTTAAACCTGTTTTAGAATATTATATAAACTCATGTTTTTTTAATTATCCACTGCATACTGCTGTATATTACTGAAAGTTGATTACCCTGACCTACTTTCAGCCTACTTCATTTTATTAATCAATAATTTGATCTTATCTACCTATATAATCATTTTACTCTATCAATTT
Source organism: Nilaparvata lugens (assembly GCF_014356525.2). Lineage (NCBI taxonomy): Eukaryota > Metazoa > Arthropoda > Insecta > Hemiptera > Delphacidae > Nilaparvata > Nilaparvata lugens. Next base: position 23,012,517 of record NC_052507.1, read on the forward strand.
TCTGTTTTTTTTCCTCTTAAATATTTATATTAATTAAAACTTTCACAAAATTTCCATTAATAAATAAATCCTTAGTTTAATTAATTAAATTAACGTTTTGGTAGAGAGTTAGTGGGGAGGATATTTTTAATATTCTTTCCGAAGAATGGACATTGATATGTCCAAAGCTCCGCCAATTTATGTAGATGCATAACAATATGATTATTATCTATAGTTATTATATTACAAATTACTTTTTCATATCATATACAGTTCAATAATTATTTTCTTAGTCTATATTATGTAAATTCATCTATAATTTTGCTGTATTGTAAGCTATTGTATATAAGTGTATAAGCCAGTATATATTGTAATCTACATAAATAAAGTACTCAATCAATCAATCAATCAATCTTTGGTTAGCATCTCTCCATGTCTCTCTGCCATCCGCCATACTTTTGAGGTTTCTGTAGTTGACACATCTCAGTACCCATGTACTTCAGCAGTCTTGGCCTTCCACGCGCATTCCTTCTTCCAGTAATTTCCCCCATCATTCTTCTTGTTTGACCCTCATGTCGAACAATAGGGCCAACTTGGAGCACCTGTTGGCGAACAAGTTTCACTTATGCCAGTAGTGCCTTTTTATATAAATTTGATGTATTACTACATACTTACTTACTAGAAATTATTTTTGTATTTATGAAAGTAATTGTATTATTTATATAATTACCGATTGTGAATTGTTATGGCAAATAAAATCTTCATTCGCTACATTTTCTTCCCAACTGATCGTCAGCATTCTTCTGTAGCACCATGTGTCAAAAGGAGAAATTCTGTGCTACTACGCATTCCCAAATCAAACATTTTTAGTGTAAAATGGACCTCTCCTTCAGCCACCCAACTCATCAGAAACGATTGGTTATTCCATAATAGTTGTACCTATCGTTTGAAGGCCTTATTTGGCTCAGGAGTTTTCTCTTCGAGCTCTAACTATAGTTTTAGAGCACCTCTAAAAAATTACTGTACATTGAAATCAATTGACATTAGTGAGCATAACAATATTTACGTTATAATGTCATTCAAGTAGTCAAAACTTGGATAAAGCAGTGAGCAGACTTCACAAATCAAATCGAATAACAGAATTCTCCATCAGAATAGTAAGATTGGAAAATGTTAACATGATAAATATATTTATTGCATAGACCATCATGAAATTTTGTATCAAATCAGTGTTTCTACAGGATTTGTGAAAAACAAATCCAGAAACCAAGAAACTACTGACAATGTACTCATTTCATGTGAATGAGAAATAATAATGTTTGAATCGAGTACATAAATCACTGATATCTTTTAACGTATTAGTATTTATTGACTTTAATAATAAATTAATGATATTTTGAAAAGGTTTATTCGTATGTTGATGGATTGATGACTCAATAAGTCTTGATGAGTGGACAAGTGCTATTTCTGCATCCAGTTATTCGGCTCAACACGATCTTAATCTGAAAAGCTCTTGTTAGTCTTTCAAATTTTGCAAACTTTGTAATTTCCAGACTGATTCCAAAGAGTCCTTGTGTTCAATGGAGTGTAATTTCAACTTAATTCATCGAGAATGAAAATTAAACTTCAGTGAATGAGATTTCGCTTACTTTGTTTGATTTCGGGAAAGATAGCAGTAACAGGCTCGAAATCTGATGGAAGAGAGAAATGTTGCAAGAGTTAGCCGAACGAGTTTTGCTGCGCTGTAGAGAGAGCGTGGATGAAATTGGAGAGGAGTTTTGTTGATCTTTGATTATTATTGAGCACAGAAAGAAGGAAAGATGGATGACGTGGTGTATGACGAATGGCTCGAAGAGGATTTGCAAGGGGGTAAAGGGGGGTGGGAAGGAAGTGCCGCAGGGCACAAGGACAGGAAGGGAGGAAAAGAAAAGTGCCCCCCACACCCCGCGATCCTTACGTAGTTAGTCAAAGTTCGAATCCCCCAGGACAGGAAATTCCGATAGGGAGTCGTCAACACAAAGGCATTCTTCAGGAGAAAGCCGGAGATTTCAGTACGACGCCTCTGACCCCTCCATCAGCCTACCCCTCAACCCAACCCACACCAACACCCTCAATGTCGACAGCAGTCAACATCGTCAATCGAAATGTTTCCGCTTCAAAAGCGTTGTGTCGATACTATCGATACATGCTCTGAAATCGATAGCTGCCAAACAAAAACACTCGCATCAGTGGCCCAGCTAAGACAAGTTGAAAGGACTCTCTCATGAAACAATCACATTCCTGTTACAGAAGATGTAGTGGTCAATCTAAGAGGACATGAAGTGAGTAAGCATGCGATAAAAGAAATATTATCCATGTGAAATTTTCAAAACTGCAAGATGCTCATAAGACATAATCTATAATATTATAAAGGAAAGAATTTGCTTATAGGCCTACATGTATGGGAAAGGAGATCGACGAATCATCATCACTTATGAACTGATGAACTGATCAACTTGCTATTTTACATTAATGATATCGGGGGACCGGGCTCCGCACGACTATTAATAGGCACAGATATGGAAAATTCAAAAGGAAAAAATCATGAAATTATCCTTAAAAATTTAGTATTTGCTTGAAATTTACCAGTATGTACTGTCCAATAACAATAAAGAACCATTTGATTTGAACTGTCATATACCGTTTTTTTTAGAGAATGGAGAAATAGATGATGAGGATGAATATAATGAGGGAATAAAGAGGGAATTCTTATTTTCAGTTTTGTCCTATTCCCTCATTACATTCATTTTCGCAATTGCAAATGGATAGGGAATTAAGAAGGAATAGTCAATTGAAATGAATGTAATGAGGGAATAGGAGTTCTTATGTTCAGTTTTATCCTATTCCCTCAATACATCCATTTTCGCAATTGAGAATGGATAGAGAAAGGATAGAGGAGTAGATGATGAGGATGAATGTGATGAGATTTCTTCTTCACTTTCTTTGAAGAAGAACTCAAGAACACATAAAATTCTTCTCACAAAAAGACTCATTGCAAAAATGTCCTTCGAATATTTATTATTTATATTGCCATACTGGGATGCAATTCGGGTAATGAAAGATTAACATTTGAAGAAAAAAAATTGGCAAACCGGTGAAAGAGTTTGTTTTGTTAAACAATTCAAATTTAAATTCTTTATTCAAAAAAATAAATGAACAATCAAATACATTCCAAAAAGCAAATACAATATTGTTTCCTAATTTCTAATATGTGTTCCCTATAGGCTACACTCTTGAATATAAAATAATAAAATATCAATATACAAATTTAAATATTATATCATGAATAACATAATAATTGAATATGATATTATATTGAAATAAATGAATATGTCAATTTATAATCATTCTTGCACACATTCACACGCACACACATTCACACATGCACACACACACATAAGTTACACAAAACTTAAAATTATGTCCGGAGTGGCTGTTCATATTTAGTTCAATTTAATTCAAAGTTAACGTTTCGTTTTTTTCAAAGTGCTGATGTAATTATTACATAAATGAATACGCTTTTTCGAAGAAAGAGACAGTGATTGAAATTTAATACTGTCTTACTGTTTACGCATACCGGATGGGATTTGTGAGTTAAATGATCTTTAATTGTTGCAATATTCATGTCGTGTAATGTGTAAATTATACTAAATTTAGACCTATATTTATGTAGTAAAAAATTCATTCGCGTTGTCTAGTTGTAATTTTAATTTCTTGATTACTTTTCTAAATAACTGACGTGACGTTATTTTCCCAGTTGTTACTGGAAGTGAATTGAATATTTTTATAGCTATGTATTTGAAGTGTCGTCTGGAATGTTCTAATCTTGGTTTTGGGAGGTTAATGTCCTGTGAATTCCTGAGGTTTATTCTTTCTTTCATCTGTTGGATATCGAAATTATTTTCAGCTAAATCCAGCATTACTTTGAATAGAAAAGAATGTCTCACTGGTAATATTGATAGTTCTCTGAAGAGCATCATTGAACTATATTGTTTAGGTTTATTACAATTTCAAACAAACACAATAGATCAGAGCTTCAATAAACAATTATTATTTATTTATTCATCCATTTATTTATTCATTTTGAGGATAACATGCTTACAGATATGATAAGGTTATTAGAATTAGGTAATGAAATACGTGTATAAAACAGTAGGGTATAAACAGTAAGGGTTAAAAGGACGTTGTTTCCATAGGAGTGTGTTTTGTTTCACATCATCAACCCATGCTACTTTTCTTAGAAAAAGAAATGAGTTTTCTTGACATCCAAAAGGTTCAATGAATCTAATAAAAGTGATTGGTTCTAGAAAAATCAGAACCACTGGCGTTCAATGCGCTTCAAAGTCCCCATGAAAGGGATTGGTACGCTGATAAGGAAGTTTGAAAGCACTCTCATTTACAAAAATAGTGAGAAATGGCTGTTTTCCACTTTGAGACTTTCAAATAAACGGAGTTGAAGAGCTTAGAGTAATGTGAATCTAATGCAAAATAAGGAATAATTCTGAAACCGCTCATTTCGGATCGACTGATAAGGCTCCTCTCTTTCCCGTCACGAACGCTCGGGTTTTTTCTCGTTTCTGGCTCAATAGAGCCTTCACCCTCAGCTAAACCAGAAAGTGATTTGCTTTTGGTGAAATTGGACGAATAATGTCGGATTAAAGGGAAGACTATTGTGTGATTGCACATAACCATTCTACCCAAACCCTGTTTGGATTTATGCTCGTTAAATCATACACAATATTGATGTTTTGCTAATTCTTAGCAACTTCTGTACAGCATCAACTTCCAATACAAAGCATCTAATTCTCAATCTGCAAAGATTGTCAATCGATGACTTGCCAGAATATTGAGAATGGAACTTGAGAGCTTCATTAATTGTCGGTCAAATTTTGTAAATGCATCTTTGCTATAAAAGGAGTGTTACATCATTCGAATCTTGAATGATTTAATAAATGAGATGGAGCAGTTAATTTCTGAACAGTTGAAATTAGTCAATAGTTGAAGTGAGTCAAGATAACCACTTTCTTATGTGGAAACCACTTTAACTATTAGAAAAAGTTTTGATAGAGGTTTAACATGATTCCAAAACATTCATCCGACGAAGTGAATAATTCATGGGGGAATATTTTTGAGTTAGTTGTATTGGTTGATATTTCATGATCGAGAGTAGTGATGAATAATATGTGCAGTATCATGATCATGGAATGGAGCATAAATGAAATTAGACTTGATAGTTTAAGAAATCCACGTTTACTTCAGAAAGCGATCAATAGGATTTGATTAGGTAATATAAAAAAGTGATAAAATGAACATAGGACATTGGAGAAGAAACGACGAGCCGTACGAGAATGATCCCTTGGCTTATTTGAGAATAGGAAATTCATCGGCCTTTCCCTTGGCCTGAAAGTTTTCCCAAAATGAAGCAGTATGCGCCTAAAACGACCAGAAAGGCCGTCCTAATGGTTTAGCCTGGAATTACTCTCTCATATTTTCCCAAAGCAATCAGAAAAAGAGAATTCCCACTTTTTTGAGTCGAAAGAAGTGCGTGCTTCAATCCGCCTCAATTATTCTTTTTCCAAGACCGATAATAAAATCCAACTACCGCAAACGAGTTATAATTCTTCGCAATCAATATCTTTTGCAACTGCGCAGCTTTCTGAGCTCATTGAGTTTTCTCAAAGGGTTCATGCACCAAACTGGATTAACGAGCAGATAGAAAGAGATGGAGAGAATGAATAATTGGAAAAATTGGACTGTTTGAATTGAGTTACTAGAGGTTCACCGTGGGAATAGATAAGTTGATAAATTAAATATGAGTGTATCATCTATGGAAAAAAATGATTATAAAGTGTGATACACGCATAGCTTGCTGATCAACCAAAAAGATAGTATGCAATATGCGTATGCAAATATGGCATTCAGTACCATCCTCATTAATATTTTTATTTGAATTACTACTCGAAATCTTCTTATATTTTTCTAGATGGACAACATTTTTTGGAACTAGTAACTTTATACCGATAAGATCCATCGATTCTTATGAATGTCAGAAAAAATGTATTTCTCTCGAACTAAGTTCATGCGAAAACCTTCTATTTTGGATTTTGCACAGTTTTCCCAATTTTGAATAGAGTGAGTCCAGAAGTACAATTTATTGTTTATTGGAGCACATTCTCCTCTGGAAGAGGTTGTGATTTCTGAATTCTTCGTATAAGTTCTGTATTTTAAATCAGTTTTTAGCATTTGCACAAGATAATTGAAAAAAATTATCAAGCAAATAGGATAATTACAGGATAATGTGATAAGCAAAATATTCTTATTGCCGCAAGGGGTTATTGAGTATTTACTTTGAACAAAGTGTTGTATATCACCGCTTAAAATCGTCCCTCACATCACCCAAGCACAAGCCTATGAATTATAATTGACCGAACGAATTGAAGTCTATGTTTTAACTCGGAATTTCGTTTCTACTTTCCTTGCCCTATTACCATAAATAAGGAAAGTATTGCTTTCCGAAAAAATTAAGGTACCCCAATTTCTAAATTTCTATACGTTTCAAGGTCCCCTGAGTCCAAAAAAGTGGTTACTGGGTATTAGTCTGATTTTTACTCCAATATTGGCGTATGAAGGAGGCTCCTTTTTCCTTTTATATTATCCTTGAAATGCAAAATTTCAAAAAACCTTGTATATACGTCGACGCGCGATTAAAAAAAGAACATACCTGTCAAATTTCATGAAAATCTATTATCGCGTTTCGCCGTAAATGCGCAACATATAAATATTAAGAGAAATGCCAAACCGTCGATTTGAATCTTAGACCTCACTTCGCTCGGTCAATAAGGTCTATGATTTCAATATTCTGTTTTGCTGTCATGGTATTTATGATGCGTGCCCATTAGTATCAATATTCTCACATTTCAAAAACAAATTTAATGGGTGTTTTAAAAAAATGATTGAATGAACTAATGCTAAAGAAATTATAATATTTTTAGTTGAAAAAAAATTAAATTTTAAAATGTGTGAGAAATATTTTCATCAGATGGAAAAACGTGGAACGTGAACTTTGATCTTGGAGAAAACAAATAACAGTTTTTATTATGATTCAATTGTGCATTGTGATTGTGATTCAACTGAATCAACTGGAACAGGTGACAACAGATACTTGTAGTTTGTGGATGAGAAAACTGCGTGACGCCTATTGTTCACAGAACTACTAGTATATAATCCGTCATAACAAGATAAAAATAGTATCTCATGTCATGGCAAAATTGCTTAGGTCTATTATCATTAATATTGAGACTCAAAGTAGACTATTCTTCGTCTATTGTTGAATCTGATCTGATCTTTTGTCAGTGAACAAAAATATTTTTCGCAGATACTGTACTTTGAAAACGGAATATGAATTTGTTTTTATCATTATTATCACACAGTTTGGCAGAAAATAAAATCTGATCAATCTTATTCACCTTCCCATTATCCTTATTTCTCTTCTATATCGTATTCTCAATCAGTATCATTCCTTGCCACATTACTGAAGGTCTATTAGTTCCTGACACTCAAACAAATTATAAAGAACGTTAGTAAATAATTTATTGAGGAATGTAACAAAACTAGGCAGTTGCTGTTGGACGAGAGAGAAGTCAGTGGTCCAATTAGTCGCTATCAGCTGCACATTTCCATCCGATAAGCTCGAAAGCTGTGGAAATCGACTCTGAATGGTGGTTAGGCCGGTGCCTATTTTTGCCGCCGGACAGGCGAACAAAGCGCAGATCATATCGAGAGACGCGATTGTTCATCTGTCAATCGATAATTTGTTGTTTGTTTGTGCGAGAGGATGCTACTTGGCGTTAATTCCAGTGTCGGTGGCCATTAATCACATTGAGAATCACGAGCTTGTTTCGGCGATGCCGCTCCGCCGTCAAAAAGGCAGCGCAGTGCCACAACGAAGAGACGCGCTCATTAATGTCAGTCGAGATGATTCGATCGATTGTCGCCAGAGGGCAGGCCGGTCGCTCTGGCTTGTCGCCGATAAATCGCTGCCTGTCAATAGGAATACGTTGGCTTGCACAGGAAATCTGCCATCTGATCACTGTTAACTCTCAGCTCTTCAGTAGTTCCAAAAACGAGAAAATTGATTCACGTTGCTGAGAAAGTGAGGAGTGATTTTTGAATGTGATTCCTAGAAAGTCGTTGAAGGAATTCTGTATTAACATAATGAAAACAAATTGAAAATAGAATGAATATGCTATACTAGTAGTTCTGCGAACAGTAGACCTCGCTCATGAATACAACTTTCAATCTAATGAGAAGGGCCAGTACAGTAAGTACAGTATATTGTGAAGATTTAGCCATGTCATCTATCATTTTCTCCATTGAAAGTGCTAGAGACACTGTTTGCAGGGACACCGGACTTATCAAGGAGGTACCTTTATATCGTCTCCATATTTACAATATAAACATATATTACAACTTTTCTGATAATTAATTATAAGGAATCGGTCAACTGATGGAAAAATGGAATATGCAGTAGGCAGACATTCAGGTGATGAATTGTCTCACTGACGATGGTGAGATGGAGAATGATTCTAAATAAGATGAGTTTGTTGGTGACAATGACAGGAGGTTGTTAATGATGTTTTTCATGAAAAGTGGATTGTGAAGTGGCTTGTTATGCCTATGCAGAATGTTAATGCTCACAAATCGGTTTCCAATCTCATACCTAAAGGAAAACAAAAGACTTGACACTGTAGAGCGACACAAAAATGCACAAAAAATGCATACAATTCAATAATAATTATTGTACCTGATGAACTGAAAATTCAGTTGAAAAGTAACTAAAATAATAACTGATAGTTATGAATGAAAGAAGTTGCAGATTAAAGAAATGTTTATGTTAAATATTGTCTACAACTAAAATAGTTCAGTTATCTGTAGCATGGATAATAATAGCTATTTATGTATTTATATTGAAGATTTTTTAAAATAATTTATCCAATCAATTTGATAAATCAATTAAATAATAATATTAATAAGATGATTATATTTAATTATTCTATAACGTAATAATAATAATTTTATAGTGATATATTATTAGAATAAGATAAAACAATTAGTATCGTCTGCAAAAAAAATCTGGTCGAAACGAGATTTGAACCTGGGTCCAACAGTGTATCAAACTACGCTCTAACAGTCTTGGACACCTGTATGACTGTTTTCTGATTGTTGATGATTGATCATACAGTTTTGACTCACATGTTTGGATCAATTTTGATCGATTGAATAACTAAATTAATCACAGTTATTATCAATTGAATAACTGTAAGTTATTTAGTTTATTCTCCAGACCACTTGGCTCTTTCTCTGGATCCTCTCCTACTACTATCATCAATATTAATTGTAGTAGGTCCATTGTACAATTATATAGTTCACTTTGCGGTATAATAATAATATCAATTTCAGGGCCTCTGACATGACCAGATGACTCCTTTTTAGGCAGCCGGGACCGACGAGTTTATGTGTCCATCCGAAACACGGGAGTGGTCCGAGACAAATATCTTACTATGCGGTAACTATGCTTTTCAAACTATTTCCATTGATATTACTATTTTATAACATTATTATGTACTCACAACCATGATTATCTGCAGGCTAGTTAATTCATCATACAGGATGAATACAATCATAAAACAAATAGTCTCCCTGATCAGTGATGACCCACTTTGAATTCGGAATTCGTCAATGGACTGTGTCAATCGACAGAGTACAAACAGTTGGAGTTGGGCTCATGAATTAGTGCTTGCAACTTGTAGGCAGGCAACAGCTAACAGGCATGGCTCTGGCCCAGGCCCAGTCTGGGCAAAGCAACGGCAGTCCAGCATTGGTCGATTGAGATTTGCCTGGCTTTGAATGGGCGATAAGCGACATTCTTGCTGAGGATTATTGCTGTGAGTTAGTAGGCTATTGAATGGTCGCAATTCACACAGTTCCACGTCTTCTGAATAATTCATAGAGCAATTTCCGTCTCCTGTGCCCAATAAATAATGCAAGACTACACGTTTTGATTGGCAATTACATTAATTTTAATGAGAACACCGCTATGCATGTGATCAAACGCTGCTCTCCCTCTCTTATTACCTCAACTCACTCATAATCAACCATCTCTCTCCACCTGCTCAACTCTTTCTCAATTTTACTCACAATGTCACAACCCATTCCACTCACTAAGAGAAACGATGAAAGGTCCCCAATTCCCCTACTTGGGCAAGTAAGTACTCCAGTCACGGTTTGTGATTTAATATTCTTTTTCAGTTGGGATAGTTATAAAAATAGCTATTGGAAAGAAGAACAGTTGGTAATTCGAAGGCTCTTAAATATACATCTATTTGAAGCAAAGGTTCGTGTTTGATATTCCAGTAGAACTGGAATTTAGATGAAAATAAGTGTTTGGATTCTATTAATAGTTCTTTTATACCTGGAGATCATGATTGAATAATACTCATTGAAAGAACAAACCATCATCGAGTACCTAAGAAATGTTTTTTTTTTATTTCCTTTGATTGAGTTACTGGAGAATTCCAGTTACTGTTTGTAAGAAATACGGCAACTTCATTACAATTCTCTCGGGTTGATGTTCTTCTCATAAAAACATTAACACTTATTTTCATCTATAAGTGAATTCAACGTACAATGAGTCCATTTACACACATCGATTCTTGGACATATAATTTTTTTCCGTCCGTAAAAATTTCATTAATTAGTTGAAAATTCATATACATGAAATTGGAAAATTTTATTCGATTGTACATAACTTGGCAAACAGGTGCTGTGGTAATGTTTTTGCCAAGCTCCGTTTAATCTGGTAGATTTCTTATAAAGGGCAAAAAATCAATATCTGTGTGGCTTAATGTTTTTGTTTTTAATTCGTTATATAAAAAGATCTCATATTATGAAACATTCCCTAGACAGTTTTATTTCTCATGAATAGAAATTCTTAGAAATCGAATCATGGAATAGTTCTGATACAATAGAAATAATTCAATAGAAAGGGTGAGGAACCTATGTAAGCAAGTTGTTGGATGTGGTTTTTGCCGTGACTTGTCCTGAAGATTGCACGCCAAAAATTGATCATACTATTTTGTCGGATGAAACATGCTATTGGAATGACATTTCTCAGAAAAATTTAGCTGTCTCATAAATTCTACAGCTGCCTGTTCGTCGCCGCTTTTATGAAATTTCATTCCAGAACAGAAAGTAAAAAGGATAAGGAATGGGGTGTGAGGAGGTGGTAGGGAAGGGGTGGAACAGGATGAGAAAAGAACATGCTCTATTCTCTACTTTTCATATCCCGACTTCTCATCTTTGCAATATGAAATGCTCTATCGCTGCACATCCACATTTCCCGGGAACGAGTCTGTGGTCGCGTGTTCAAAATGAAATTAAATTACCCAGCAGCAACCAGAAACCGGCAACCTCACAGCAAATGGTTGGATGAGTTTTTCAACGCGCACTCTGTATAACGTTTGTTTGCCAGCCAGTAATCTGATCAAAACCTTTTCCACCGTTTTGACGCACTCAACGCCGTACAGCCGCCGAGCGCCAACCGAATTACTCATGCACCAACACTTGCTCAAATGAATGTCACGGATTGTCTCATCAACAACCATGCAGCACAACTCTACACTTCTCTGCAATTTACATGTCTCACATTCTCAAATTAGTGATAGTATAATAACAGTAATAACTGTTGAGAGACCTATTGGAATCAAGTTATAAAAATTGCAACGGTGTGGGCAGTAGGCCTACTTAATTTTACTAAATGGGCGAGTTGAGCCGCACAATCTCAAATCTCAAAGACGAATTTCTCAGACACATTTTGCATGATGCTAGAAAAACATGGATAGCAATTGGACTCATGGAGGGAAGAGAACGTTATCATTATTGCAGTGGGACAAAATTGATAAATGCACGTTAACAACCAATGTCTTGACGCTAGGGCTAGGTAGATCTTTGGATGAGAGTTTAAATAAATCTTTATAGCAGGTTAATGATCTCCATCTGCAGATACATCATTCTTCAAAATTAGTATTCAACTTTTCAGATTATACTGGATCCGCTTTTCTATTCAAATCGATATTATAATTTACAGGAGTCAAGCTTTCCTTTTCAAATTTTTAGCTCCAGGAGGAGTTCAATAACTATGTTTCAACTACTGAATTCAAAATTATCAAACGTGAAAGATAAACTGATTCACTTCAGTAGGATGACGATAACCAGACTCTTATGAATTTGAGAGAGATTTTTCTTTGAGGGTGATCAGAATGAGAAGTTTGAGAGCCTCCTTCCAATTATATATCACTATTGATATATGATGATTTCAATACATTGATGAGTTAATAGATGGATTAATTTAGAAATATTACTCTCAACAACTCAACAGTCAATATACAAGTTTTCAGATGTGAATACTGGAGCAAGAATAATCTCATGAATCGACTTTGTCTTCTTATGAAGGTAAGTAAAACTTTTTTTGTTATAAATTCCACCAGGTATCCTATAGTTTCAATGATGTTGTTGACAAGATGATTCCAAAATATTATAAACAATAATATTCGCCAGACACCAATTTATAGAGCACAATACTAGATCCCTTTTTCATATTTGCACATTCAAGTATCCAGAGTTAATATTTAGAAATTAATTGTATAAGACTCAGTGAAGTTGTATTATAACAGGAGTCATTGATATTAAATAATCCCCTAGAAGAAAACGACAGCAGCCCATCAGGAAGGCCATGGACATCGAAACAAATCCGGATTGCCATCAAAATTGTGAATTTCGACACGTGAGTTCATTTGAGAAATTATTTAGGAGGGCCCTCAGTGCTTCGAATTATCATAATCTATAAACGCTAGCTCGTCGAAAGATTGTTTAAATATTAAAAGTAATATCAAAACTTGCGCAAGTATTAAACGTAAAGGGAATATTTTTTAAGAAACGTTTATGAGATTACTATTTAAATATACTTAGAGGGAATATCTATCAATATTTGATTTATTGTAATTATACGCTCACTTATATATCTTTATCAGTAATTTATTAGATTTTTACAAAGCTCACGTTCATAAGATAAATTGATTTTTTTATTGAGAAGGGAAATTGGGATGAGAGAATGAGGATGTAGACAATGAGAATGCAGGATCTTTGTCAGACAAAAGCGCTGATTCAGTTGTTTTGGTGGAAAGGCAAGAAAAACAAGACGAATGCAACTGAAACAAGTGACCCTCTACACTCTACAAGGGCAAATGAGGACTAGTTTGAAATTAATGTGTCTGCTGCTCGGTTGATGTTCTCTCGATAGGAAAAGGAACGAGAGAGATAGAGATTAATTGTTTGAGTACTTTATTTATGTAGATTACAATATATACTGGCTTATACACTTATATACAATAGCTTAGAATACAGCAAAATAATGGATGAATTTACAAAATATAAATAAAAAAATAATTATAGAGCTGTATATAATATTGAAAAAACAATTTGTAATAACTATAGATGAAATAGATAAAATTGTTATGCATCTACATAAATTGGCGGAGCTTTGGACATATCAATGTCCATTCTTTGGAAAGAATATTCGAAGTATTCTTCCCACTAACTCTCTACCAAAACGTTAATTTCATTAATTCAACTGATTTATTTGGAAATGAAAATATTGTAAAAGTTTCAATAAGTATAAAGATTTAAGAGAAAAAACAGAAAATTAATAAAGTAAAATGATTATGTAAGTAAGTAAGATCAAATCATTAATTATTTAAATGGAGTAGGCTGAAAGTAGATCAGGGTGATCAACTTTCAGTAATATACAGCAGTATGCAGTGGATAATCAAGTTAACATGAGTTTATAAAATTTGTATATACCATTTATTCTATAACAGGTTTATAGGTTTGTATTTGTGGGATGGGTGGGGGATGGTTGTCATGTGATCGTTCTAGGGCCGGACAGTTTCAGTCATTTGTTCCAAAAGATGTTTTTTTAAAGTCAGAATGAGGCTCGCTTGGCTCTCGATGGACCTGATAGTGACGGGAAGTGCATTCCATGCTCGACAGGCACTAACTAGAGAGGATTTTGTGAAAATAGTAGTTCGATGGTTGGGTATCCTTAAAGTACTTCCTCCGGTTCTAGTATGTGAAGTATATCCTCCTACCTTCAGAGACAAATTTTAAATCATCTTTAAAATAGTTCGGATTTCCGTATTTCAAGATATCTCTAACAAGCTTGACTATTCGAAAAAGCCTTTGATCGGGAAGCTTTAATGTTGAACTAGCAATGTGGGCTGGGGTGATATGATCATGGCGTTGGAGAGAGTAGACAGAACGTAGACAATAATTTTGGCATCTCGGTAGTTTATCATTCAGAGTGACTTGCATATCGTTAAGAACAGAATTACAATACATCAAATGTGGGAAGATAAGAGATTTTGAACCAATAATAATTTAATGTTTCTGGGGAGGATATCGTGCATTTTTTCCAATGCATGCATGGATGAGAATACCTTTTTACAAGTTTTGATCACTTGTTCTGACTAGTCAAGAGTATTCGTAATAATAACTAAATTTTTAACTGAGCTACAGTAATGAATGTCATTACCGTCTACACTAATTTTGTGAATCAATTCGAGGTCAATATTGTTTATAAGACGAGAATATCCAATTAAAATGGGTTGTGTTTCGATGTTATTAAGCTTAATGCAACTTTTCTTCGTCCATTCCACTATCGAATTGATATCCTGATTCATTATTCCAACTGTTTCATTAATTTTTGTTATGGGACAGCTTAAATAGATTTGAAGGTCGTCTGCATAAGTATGGAAACTGGAGAATTTGATAATAGAAGAAAGGTCATTAGCAAACAAAGTGAAGAGGAGAGGGTCTAAAATTGAACCTTGTGGTACTCCATGCATAACGTTTTTCCAAGTTGACTTTTTGTCACCGACAGATACACATTGTTTCCTACCTAATAGATAGGATTTAAACCAAACTAACGAGTTGTGACTGGAACCAAGAATAGCCAACTTATTCAAAACGACTGTATGATCAACAGTATCGAATGCTTTAGAAAAATCAAATAGGGTGAGGATGGTTCATTTTCTTTGGTCCATAGCTAACCTTATATCATCAGTGACACGAAGCAGAGCTGTCTCAGTTGAATAGAATTTCTCAAAGCCTGATTGAAAGTTATGAAGCTTACTATTGTTGTCTAGAAATTTTACAACTTGAGCATGTATGAGTCTTTCTAGCACTTTGGACAGTGCAGGTAGAATACTGATTGGTCTAAAATCCTCAACTTTATTGGGTGATGGAACTTTATTTATATTATAAGGGCGAACCAGAGCAAACTTTCAGTTTTCAGGGAAATTGCCTTCTTCAAGTGACTTGTTGAAAATGTATGTAATGGTTGGTGAAACAGAAAATAACATCTTCTTGATAAATTTAATAGGAATTTTGTCTACACCCTGTAACGTATCAAAATCTGATGGGTAAATAAAATCCCTACTTGAAAGAAATTTATAGGTCTAAGTGGAATAATAGGCTAATGTTGCCAAATGCGATAACATTTTTAAAGATTAGATAATATCAGGTATCATGGCTAAATTTAGAACAGCCGAATAGAAATGGAAATAATTTGCTACTTATATAATATTATATAAAGTATTGAAATTTTGAGGTTAGGCATAAAATATCTATTGATCGGCGACCTAATGATCGATTGAGTCGCAAAACGTAAAATCTAGCCAGACACCTTGGCAGAAATTTATTGTAATTAAATGGTATGCAACTAGAGGAACCAAAAATGCACAGGGCTAATTGTTGTAAAGTGAGAAACAACCTATAATCATTAGAAAATTATATTGCATGTAAAAAATGTACTAAAAACCCAAGATAAAGATAAATTAATGTATTAAGGAAGTAGGAGGTTTGTAGGCGCATGTATACTGTAACAAATTTGCATGAACCAATCAAATGGTAGCAATTGATGGGCGGTAATAGTGAGCCGATTCAAATGTATTTGTATATATTTCTATAAATGATAAGAGTTTATGAATTATTGTTGTTCAGTTTATGTTTTGGATATGGCCCGAAGACAGATATAACGTCAGATGGGTGACATGAGAAATAATTTGATAAATTGGCACAAACTATTTGAGCCTGGAATGGCGTAGTAACGAATTATTTAAATTTTACGCAAATTTGCAAGTCGGAAATGAAAATTGTGGAAAAGAGAGTAGAACCTTGCCCACTTGCCTGCCAACCATGACCATGGAATGTCACCAAAATTTATAGAGCACAATATCTTTTACTGTACATTTTTAATGACTTAAAGTTTAATCAAATTATTAGTTTTCCATAAGACTTTGTGATGCTATAGTAAGGCAAAAGACATTTAAATATTTTTTAATCCCTTGGAAGAGACGAATTCGGCCACCAATAATCCAGGACTACCAGGAATTCGGATCGCCATCAGCAACTTATAAAAAATTCAGCACGTGAGTGACAAATAGTTGAAATAAGAATAGGGCGCCCTCAGTGCTTCGAGTGAAATAAGAAATAAAAGCTAGCTTTTCGGAAAGGTTTTAAAAATTAAGAAATTAATCAAAATACTTGCGCAAGTCTTAAAAATGGTATAAGAAATATTTTATTGAATAGGAACGAGTCAATTTATATATCAAAGGAGGGAACGCGGAATTGGCTAACTGGAATTTGGCTAACTGTGGTTGTGGAAGTGACTGGCTAGGAACTCACTGATTCTGTCGCCGACAGGACTGGCTAACTCTGGAACCCGCTGATTCTGGCCAGAGAATTGTGGAGAATTGGAAATGGCTTACTTTGGAAGTCGCTAACTCGCAACTCACTGATTATGACGTCATCGTTTTCACCTTTCTCCTTTCATCATTGTGTCCTCATCATCCTCATCCACCTCCACCAACCCCTCTACAACCACTAACCAATATTATTACTGTTATTATTATTCTTATTTTATATGCTTCTTTTTTGTGCTTTTTTGCTCAAAAATAAGTTCCTTACACAGAGAATACATCAGCGAAAGTAACTAACTCATTATAACGCATAAAATAATTCGATGAGAGAATCAACTTCCACTCGGCAGTCGCAACTACTTGGCTGTTGGATGCCGTGATTCAATGCTGGAGAGGTTTGCCTTCCGCTACTGAATAAACAGTAAGGCCGAGTTTTTAAGTCTCGTGAATTGACCAGGAATAATTTCAGAAGCCACCTCAAGGAAATGTGAGATTCTAACTTGCAGTTTTGCAGTGACCAGAAAAAATTGGACTCATACAAGTTCAGAAATATTTGGAGTCAGCGTGAATTAATTCATTCATTGAATCTATGGAACAACGTACAAATAGTACGTTTAATAAATAGCATTACAATTTAAAATGAATTTCTCTCAATTCAATAAACTGTCATTCTACAGGGTAATTTATCATAATTTTCTGAACAAATCACTATAAACAGAAATATTATGTGAAAATTTTCAAGATAACCTGGAAATTCTAGAAATCTTTCACTAGAAAAACATGAATCGATAAACTCCCATGGTGATGATTTTATCACAATAAATGTCAACTAAGGGTTGATTCTATAATTATAAATTCAACCAACTTTTGGAGAATGAGATTCATACTGACTTTCCACATACTCAGTTCACTAGTATGTCATAGTCGTTTCTCTTCTTATCTCTATCACTATACTCTTTCGATTTTATTTTCCAAAAACATGGATGAGCTTTGTACAGTTCAATGAAATCAATAATGAATTCGCGTGGGTATGGTGGCATACCCACCATACCCAAATGGTCGAATCCCAAATGATCGAAAAGTTTTAATAGTAATCCTATTTGGCCGAAAATCTCAAAAGGTCGGAAATTTCATTTTCCCATCTGACCGATTCTCAAACAGTCGAATCCCATTTGATAGAAAAATGTTGTAGTTCGTCACAATTGATCGAATCTCATCGGCTAGATGGGATTCGACCATATGGGAAAGTTAGTATACTCTTCGACCTTTTGGGATTCGGTCAGATGGGACCCCACGGTGGGTATGTGCGTAAATCTGACATAATAAGAATAACTATATAAACCAACTAACTGATAAATAAAATTAAATAAACAAGAATAAGACTGATATATAGATACTGGAAATTATTAATACTGATTCACCACAGGCAATTGTTTATTATAATAGCGCGGACACTTGACAGCTCAGTATACACACTCATCGAGAAGTTAATGAATACTGCAATCTGCAATAGAAACCAAGTGATGTAGGGCTTGTAGGCTACTGTATGTCCTGCGTATGTCATATAATAAACATTGGCAACAAGCCAAGGGTATTGTACTTATACAATACAAGGGTATTGAGTGAAATAATTTTCATAATTTCATGGTTGGTATGCCTGTCATCGCCTTGACAATGATGTTTGACTTCTGTCAATGACCGATGGAAATTGGGATTGATATAGTTCATTGAACCTGAATTGTATACGGTTGACATATATCCGGTAGATGAATAATAATTTATATCGTATTTTTTCGCTGATTCAACTGGATAATGCTATATTTAACAACATAATGACAAAAATATTACTGTTAATTGCTAAATGGCTTTGTTCACATGTCATATCTCGAGACGCAGTGATTGTAAATGGATTGAAATTTGTAGATAGTATTCTGATCAACAATACAGTACATCTTATTATAAACGTGATAGCAAATCATAATATCAACATCAAATTCTGAGAGTATCATGAGAATCAAAAAAGGGTTATGGCGTTATATATACAATCGATGAAAAAAACTTGCTTATTTTAAAGTAATCGTGAGGCATTTTATTAATTTGAGGGCTCTGAATCCGAATCTGAAATCAAAATTTCTCTATCTCCATTTTTACGCGATTTAGGTTTTGGTGGATAGGCAAAAGACGGACGGTTTGATGGAAAAAGATTCCCGGCCGATACATTTTAAGTTTGACGACACCCATCCGTTTTACCGACCAGACGCAACGACTTACATGTTCCGACTTTTGCAAAAGACAAGCTAAACTTGAGCATCTGGACCGGGCTTTAGGGCTACTGAAAGTAGTGAACACATCCATTGTGATTCAATGACCCCCCACATGAAAAGTTCAAGAATACTGGAAAGAGTTTGAACTGTATTATTATTACAGAATCTGGGTTGATCTCTTTATTCATATTTCAAAGATCCAATTTCATATCAAGCAATTTCGAAAAATTTCTTCAAACACCATTCAGTCATCTCTTTGATAATCCGTTTTTAATATCAACAGAGTAGAAGATGCTGAGTAATAAGATTGGCAATAGAGAACAGCAATGAATAAAGTGAAAGAATAAAAGACAATGGTGCAACCAGAAAGGCGTAAGCAATAAGCATTGGAGGGAACTCAATCTGATGTCTTGTTTAAACAGTCGAAATAATCTATTATTTGCATTCCATTTAATTATTTCGATGCGATGCCTTTGTGAATGGATTTCAGCAAGAGATCATCTGAAAAGATGGACCTTTTCTCCTTGTTCCCTTTTCAGATTGTTCCCTGTTCCCGGTCTTTCAACTTTTTATCAAAGAATAATCTTAATTCTTTTGTAATATCATCACTCACTAATTATCAGTACTGTTCATTGAAATCCTTTGACAACTGCTTGGTTGATGAATCTATTGTTTTCAACATCTAAATCTTGTTATTCTCAGCTCTAAATTCTATCAATTTGAATTTAATATGATTCTACATCGCATAGACTCAACAAGTATAATAAAGGAATTATATAACAAAGATCCAAGCTTCAACAAATATAATAATGGAATTATATGATAACAAATATACAATGGAATTATGTAATGACAAATATATATAATGGAATTGAATTGGACCGGAGAAGGATGAAATAGCTTTTAGACTTTCTCACGTCAAATTAGGAGAAATAACTAAATTTAAAGAAATTCAAGAGTTCATTACCAAAATGTGAGTTCAACCAATACATAGGATGTGTATCATGGGATCAGGTGGAATGGATAATTCCATTATTCACTATATAATGTAACAGAAATTCTTTTTATAAGAGGTAATTGTCATTTAAGAATAGTTTCAGAAGTTATTACAAAATTATAGGAATAATTCAAGTTACTCTTGAATTCAATTCAAATGTTATGGAACCTCATGCTCCATTCTTCTAATTAACTAATGAGAATGAATTTGAGGTGATTGTATTGAACTCGAACGAAAAGTTGTGTAGAGAATGAATAAGTATGTGAATGGGGAGGAATTATTTTATAGGGGAGAAGAATGAGTACGGACGAGTATGAACTATTAATGATGAAGAGAAGGAATGTTATAGGGACTGAAAACAATCACCACTTTGACAATGACTATTGTAGCACTACAACCCTATCTGGATCGGTGATAAGCGATTAATAGTCCAATAACATGGCAACAGACTAGATTACAAGGTGAAAGGTCTGTTGTATTAGTCCTCAAAGGGATGAATAGTTCATGGGCTTCTACGATTAGGTGAATCTACTATAAAAGCGAGGTAATAAATGGGTTTCTATCCATTAACCTTATCATAGAAGTGTAAAATATGAGACTCATGCATTTTGCGAAATCCCATCTATTTGAGCTTGCCTATTGGCTATCTTTTATGAAACACCAAAGTTTGTTATATTCTCTGAAGTAGTCTCATCACTACCAAATAGCTTTTTCGCCTATTTTCAAAATATTCCTTCTTCATCACTATCCATTATTCTCTAATACAATCTAATTTCTTCGTTTCTATGTTTTGTTTTGTTCTGTTCTTATACTACTCAAACAGACTCACAAATCATCAAACGAAACGTATCACACATACCATAATCTCTGATGAGCAGTAATCAAACAGCAATCAATCTAAACGTCATGCAACCATTTGAATTTGATCACACATTTCATGAATAATAAAGAATCGGAATTATTGTCATCACGTCCAATAATATTGTTAATGCTTTTTGTTCTTTCTACTGTTCCTCCATTCCGACTCTGATCATTTCTGTTCCCTTCCTTGATATAGCCTTGCTATTACATCCCCTTCTCCTCCCTTTCATCGCTCCTCTCACCTTCTTTTCCCACCCCTATCATATTTCCTCTTCCTCTTCCATTTCCATCTTCCTTTCTCCTCCTCACCCTCCTTTTCACATTTTACTTCATTCCTTTCTCTCATCTCACCCTTTCTCACCTAACTCTCCACGAAGCCCGTCCTTATAATTTCACCGTTGTCCTATACAACAGGCGCGATTCTACCAATACACAGTGACTCTCTCCTTCCTCGAGGCCAGCAATAATTTAGTGAGAGATATGATGATGGCATCGCTGGATGTAGCCATCAGATAACAGGTCACTACCAACAACTACTGTGTGGTTTAGTGCTTCATTAACACCCCCACACCACCAAAACGCGTGCACGCCCACACCCACATACCTCACTTCCTGTTACACTGACCTTCAATAGTGCCATGCCATCTATTTCATCCTCGCTACGTGATATACCCTTACGTTCCCTCAATAAAAGGAAATCGTGGAATCCACAGAATCTCTTATTGCAATCTTCAACAGGCAAGAAACAGAGTAAATACATCATGCACCAATCAAGATAACAATATCGAATAAGATCTTCATATTCCCCTAGACATCATTTCCAAGGAATAGCTGGGCTGGTGGTTTTCAAAGTTAAGTATCGTATTCTCTCAAATCTCTAGAATTGAAGTTTGATATATGATACATCAAGCTTCTGAAGTTTGATGTCTGAAGCATAAATATATTATGTGATATAGGAACTGTCCAATTAATGGTTTAAGCCCTCTCTAATCAACAATTGAATTTTTTAACGAGCAAAATATGCATGTAATAGCATTAGTTAAAACGTATTTCAGGCATTGAAAACTAGTTTTTTGTCGAAAATTTAATGGTGATCTTCAATAAATAAATCAATAAAATAATTGATTGGGTGTAGAGGTCTGGGCAGTTCACTTCTTGTCTCAAAGGCAGATGTTTTGGTTCTATTCAATGTTTATTTCTAGACAGTTTCCACGATCGGTGGAAAGGAATTACATGTGCGAGTGAGAGAGACATTCCACTTCTACCTTCTCTTTTACAGCGTTTTACAGAGGCCAAGGATCGCAACTATTCACGAGGACTCTAATGAATGATGATCATCTGCATGATCATGTAAACATTTGTAGAAGATGTAAGACTAGGCTTTATTAAACGTTTTTGGTTCGTGATCCCAGTCAGCAGTAAGGCTTGATTCAAGGCTTGAATTAGAAGCAGCCTTCACTTGTCAATCAAGGCTGAAGTTGAA
The DNA here is from genome assembly GCF_014356525.2 of Nilaparvata lugens. Classification (NCBI taxonomy): domain Eukaryota; kingdom Metazoa; phylum Arthropoda; class Insecta; order Hemiptera; family Delphacidae; genus Nilaparvata; species Nilaparvata lugens. Next base: position 23,034,954 of record NC_052507.1, read on the forward strand.
TCCAGCTGGAAACGATGTTGCTTGACATTCAACTCGAAGTCCCCTTGAATTTCCATACTAGAATCGAAAGCAGCATACCCTTGTTTTTCAAGGCTAACAAACTTGGTTGGAATCGAAATTTAATATGGCATGCTATGTATTCGTTCGAATTTAGCTTTTATTGCATGGGTCAAACAAGTCTTGACTTTGCCTTGAATTTCCCTTGTCAGTCAAAGCTAACAGTTTTGATTAGAATCGATCTTGAATATGGCTCGAAAGGTATTCGTTCGATTTCAGCTTTTATTGCATGAGTCAAAAAAGTCTTGACTCTGCCTTGAATAACCCTTGTCAGTTAAAGCAATACCTACTATATTACTTCAGGCCCCACAACTAATTAATGACGTCATAACATGTAGATTGATTCTTCCTAGATTGTAGTAGATTCTACTAGCTTATCAATGTAACTTTTGTTACTGTATGGATTTTTATTGGATGGAATACTATCTAAATTTCAAATTAAAGACACTTGTATTTTAATAAATAGAAATTTTATTGAAATAAAAACACTATTCCACAAATGCAATAATTTATCCATATTTTCAGATTGATAGACATAGGCCTACTCAATTCAGTGATAGAGCTATTGATAAATTCATCTCAACCAAAAATACTTAATAATAGCCTGTATCAGAGTCGAAGGAGAGGTAAATCAAAGATAAACCAAATTTCCTAACTCTTTTTTAGGAAAGAGGCTCCCACAAACTTGATCACAATTGATCTGTAGTACAAAGAAACCCATCAGGAGATGTTTTTCAGTTAGGTAAAACCTTCAATATTTTGATGTTATGGGCAGTTCCAACACTTTGCATTTACTTTTTAATTTATTAATTCAAAAGTTCTTTCACACACTTTATTCACACTGTTCTTCCACACTCTAATTACACTGTTATTTCACATTTTATTCACACTGTTCTTCCACACTTTAATTAAATTTTCCACTCACACTTTATTTACACTGTTCTTCTACACTTCATGTAAACCGTTGTTTTGTAGAATTGAAGCTCTTTCTTCTTATCGCTCGTATCCATTTTCGTTTCAAAGTATCATCTTTCGAAAAAGTAAAAAAACCGTTTTAAACTTTAAAACCGTATGGAAACTTTTGGAATCTTGTTATAATTCCCGCAACAATTAGGTACCGGTACACAGCAGTATCCCAATGATTTAAAACCCCAAATTCATTATTACTTTTCACAAACAAATATTAGAAGAATGATGAACAAACCATATTCATTGAAATGGAACACCGTTAAAATTGAATTTGTAATTCCAATTTTGTTGATTACCATATCAGATGTGATAACAAGCATCAGCGCCCTTATTCAATACCTACTATTACTTACTCGCTTGCTTACCGCCAGTAGATCATCGATGATCTACATGTGATGACGTCATAGTTTGTTAGAGATCAGTTGTGGGGCCTGAAGTAATAGTAGGTATTGGTTAAAGCCGATTTGAATCGATCTTGAATATAGCTTGCTACGCATTCCTTGAATTTTGTTTCTATTGTGAGTGTCGAACAATCCTCGAGTAGCCTATTTTACATTGTCTTCTTTACATTGTCTATTTCTCATTGTCACTTCCAAAATCTCCTCTAATACAGGGGAGAAGAGATCAACCTGTAGTGTTCATCCCACACAGCACAAAAAGTTTAAAAAACGTTTAATAAATTAATAAATGTTTAAAATGTATAAATCCGATAAACGTTATGAAAACAACGTTCAATAAACGTTAGGGAATTTTACTAAAATGAACGTTTACTCTATAAACGTTTAATAAACGTCTAGAATGTATATTGCTGATAAACGTTATGAAAACAACGTTTGATAAACTTAGAAATGTTTACTAAAATAAACGTTAGAAAGGTTGGTACAGTATGGAATTTCTACAGTACCTACCCAGTCAACACACTAAGTGAAAATGTTATAAGTGAAAATCAAACATTTTTTTCAGAAGGTGTCTCCTCCCCCCTCACCTGCGTATCTTAATCCCTAAAAATGTCTCAATTTAGGCTTTCTGACCAATATTCCTAAGTGGAATTGAATTCCAATCCCTTTCTATCTTCTTCAAAAATCGTCTCCAACTCACCGTTATCGAGATAAAGAAAATGTTTTACACAAATTAAGACTGAAATTTTTTTGAGTTTTCCAAAAAGTCTCATTTTAAGCTTTTTGTTAATCAATTCAGGTGCAGAATTGCAATTCAAATACTTTTTGTCTTCTGCGAAAATCGTCTAAAATGCATTGTTAACGATATAATTGACCTTTTGCGCTAAATCCAGAGGGACTTAATAAATTTGCCAGATGTTCAAGTTTCCCAAAAAAGTCGAAAAATTGTATTTCTAATCAATAGTTCGGATGCAGAATTGAATTTCAAACACTTTTTGTCTCTTGCGAAAATTGTCTACAACGTACTGTTGATGATATAATAGACCTTTTGCACTAATTTTAATCCAAATAGGGACTTGGAAAAAATTTGATCGATTTCTAAGTTTCCCAAAAATGTTCAAAAAAGCAGTCTTTTATCACTCATTCGGCTACAGAAGTAGATTTCCAGCACTTCTTCTCAATGCAAAAATCCCGTCAGACGGGCCGTTGACGGGCTACTAACGTTTAAAATTTTAAATAATTGGTAATTGATGATGGAAAATTTTGAAAAAAATAATTAACGATTCTGTTCATGTTATAAACATTGTCCTAGAATTTCAAATGTTTCCATCCAAAATTGAGAAAGTTATATCATTTTTTCAAATTAGATTCCAGTTTGTGCTGAAAATCATGTCACACACCAAGCCTATGAAATAATTTTCAAGTTTCAAATTCAAATAATAATAAACTAGGTACTATTTTATTGATTCCAACATTATTTCAGTGGAAGCACAAATGTCCCCATAAAGAAATCATTAATCCATCCCAGAAATATGGACTGTTTTAATGTTAACAATAAAGATTGTCTATATCAATAACTTTGAAACTCCCGGGGTGATTCGTGCTTGTGCACTACTGTGCTTGAGCGACAGCCATTAAAGATGTCCTCGTCCTGTCTTCTTCAGTTTTCAGTAGTTGAAGGTGAAGTATTGCAGTATTGGTTTGTTGTTTGTTTATCCTTTATTTTATCGCGTCATCAAGTTGATGATGATTTTTGATTGCTGAAGGTCTTAAATTAAGGTAAGATCATTCATTTATGTCTAGGATATTTATTGATAAATTTAATAGCATGAAGTTACCTACTAAACAAAACTGTTTAGCCTAGTGATGGCAAAGCGTTCCCCAGACAAATTTGTAAAGCACATGTTGTTTTAAAAAGCACTATGGTAAATAATTATTATGTTAGGCCCTATTAAGAACCCTGATACAACATTAATTGCAATTTTTAGTGTGTATAAGTTAATTTTTTCCATTTTTAAACCTAAACAGTTGATTTAACCAACTGTTAACATTGTTGGTACCTTAAACTTGTAAAACAACTATCAAGTGTGGTTTCGATTTTATGATTTAGTTAATAATTTTTAAACTAGTGATTATATGATTCAGTAATATCATAATAGATTGATTTAATTATTATGAATGTTTAAGATATAAGAAGCTATTGTAAAATGTTACAATAATAAAGCTAATAAGAGAATAGGCCTACCCACTAATAATATTAGTTATTTATAGGCATATTAGTGACTATGGTTACATTTGACCTAATTAACTTTTTGAATACAGTATTTTGATTAGATAAAACATTATTTCAATATGACTAGTAGCCTATCAAATCAACCTCTTGAGAAATACTCTAAATAAACTGTAAATAGCAGCAATCATTCTTATTGATAGGCTACAATTTAATAATTAGTTCAGTACTATGTAAGGTCCTTAAATACTCCCTTGTATTGGTTTACTGTTTTAATACTATCAATTTATTAAAACCATACTAAATTATTACTTCAAAATTTCGGTGTAAATGCACGTCCAGTGCCAACATACCTGTCATCAAATTTTTGGTTGGGATTGATTATTAAGTATGCTATTTTGAGCACAAAATCACAAAAATTAAACGGCGGTCACTATTGTTTTTGAAATAAACTAAGTTCAAAGTAGCACAATTTTACATGCATTTAACCTATGAGTAGCAGCCATTTTGATTATTGAAATCATCAAATTATGATATTCCTAATCTGAGTTTTCCTAACCCAAAGCTTTTCCTAACCTAAGCTTTATTAACCTAAAGCTTTTCCTAACCTTAGCTACTTATGGTTGCTACTTATAGCATAGGTTGAATGCATGTAAAGTTATGCTACTTTGAACTTAGTTTATTTTGAAAACAATAGTGACCGCCGTTTAATTTTTTGATTTTGTGCTCAAAATATCATACTAAATCGATCCCAACCAAAAATTTGATGACAGGTATGTTGGCACTGGACGTGCACTTTAGCCAAAATTTCTTTCAATTAGATAATTGCTTTCATACATGTTCCATTTGATTTCAGACAAAGGTGGGAATAGAACTGCAGATACATATTATACTAAAATCCACCATGACAGATGAATATGATGCCAAGGATTAGATTTGAAAAAAGTTCTTCTCCTCTCTACATTTGATGAAAGCCATTTTCAGTAAGTTGCACTCTACCTCCTTCAATAATCAAATTTTTCAACATACATAAACAAACTTACTTGTAACCTTAACAAACAAACTTAGGCTACCTACAATAGCCTATATTCAAGAATTACTGGAGCAGTTTTAAGATTTTATGTCAAACCCTATTAATAACCCTAATATAACAGTAATTGCAATTTTTAGTGTGTATAAGTTGAATGTTTATCATTTTCAAACACTAAGGCCCGGTTGCACAAAAGCCGGTTAAATTTTAACCGTGATTAATTCCGCGAGAGCCAATCAGAGAAGCCGTTTTATCAAAAACGCATTCTCTGATTGGTTCTCGTGAAGTTAATCACGGTTAAAATTTAACCGGCTTTTGTGCAACCGGGTCTAACAGTTGATTAAACTGTTACCATTGTTGGTTAACTTCAAACTTGTAAAAAATCTATTAAGTTAGTGGTTTTAATTTCATGATTCAATACATTTTAAGCTAGTGATAATATGATTCAGTAATATTATAATAGATTGATTCAATATCATGGATGGTTATGATATAAAAGAAGCTATTGTAAAATGTTACAATAATAGAACTATTCATAACATCATAATAGGCCTACCTACTAATTATTAGTTATATTTATTAGGGACTATAGTTACATTTTTGTTAGGGACATGAACTAAATTTTTTTCTAATATTTTGATTAGATTAAACCATATTTATTCCAATATGACCAGTATAAAATAACCCCCTTGAGAAATACTTTAAATAAATTGTTAATAGAAGCAATCATTCTCATTGATAGGCTACAATTTGATAATTAGTTCAGTACTATGTAAGGTCCTTGAAAACTCTCTTGTATTGGTTTATTTACTATCACTTATAAAATTCCTTTCAATTAGAAAATCGCTTTCATACATTTAATGTATCATTTGATTTCAGGCAAAGGTGGGAATAGAAGTGCAGACGCATATACCAAAATCCACCATGACAGACGAATATGCTGCCAACTACAGTTTTAGATTTAAAACTCCTTTCTACATCTGATGGAAACCATTTTCAGTAAGTTGCACTATACTATTTCCTAATAATATAAGACTTTATTAATTGACATATACCTAGAACCAATTTAGCGAAATCATGGAACTGTTCACCATGGTTACAAGTTATTTTTAGAACGTTGAACTGTCTGGTTACTAATAATTATTTCAGTTGTCTACTGGAAAGCGTAGTGCCAACACGTTGCTCTTGTATTGTGTTTTTGTTTCTGCTCAGTGCAGTATTATTATTATTATTATTGACGATTATTAGTATATTTTATTGATTATTTTCATGGGACACAAATTTACAAAGGGAATACCATATATTATTCACGGTAGTATGATATTTTTTATTTCAATGTGTCCATGGGATACTTATGAAGGCAAAAAACACTTGTGTAAAGCAAGAATAGATCTTAATTATAATTTAAATAGTTCAACAAATTATAACTTCAAATAATATAACATTAATTATTCATGAAATTATTTAACTACTTTACAGTACAGTAGTGTAATGCGCTTTATTTTTTGATAAAATAACAGCATTAAAGTCATTAAAAGTCATGATTACCTATTTTTTTATCATAATTGGGATAAATAAAAATCTTTATAATGTTTAAATGATGTTAATATATTCTTAGGGCTTATCTAGACTGTTTATTTTTGTGATAAAGCTAGGCAACCGTTGATGGGTTCGCATTGCTATGTTTCAGGAGTTGATAAAATAACGTTAATATCCTGAAATTCCTAAAGAAGCTGTTAGTTCTTTCCACAGACTTCATAAGGATAAAATTTCTAAATGAGAATAGAATCTGTCTAAGAGAAACAACTAAAACGATGCAGAAAAAACTAATAGAAAGTACAAAATCGTATTTGAAATGGTATTATCAAATCAAATTGTGTGTTCAAACGATTTGTTTTAGACTCGCCGGTAACATTTATAGGATTTTTACTGAAAATTAGTTTGATATTGTTTCAAAGGGGATAAAATGCTGAACATTTTGATGTCAATCACTTCTATGTAAAGTTGATGGTTGATTTGCTATGAGGGCTCAAAGTTGGCATTTTTACATTTGAATGCATGTTAAGCCAGGGCGAGAGGTCGCAGCATGACGTCACACCATAGCAGGCTGCGTTCTCCACGCGTCTTATGTGATCAAGGCAACCTACTATTATACTATTCTTGAGTGTAAACCACCTGAACCAACCCATTTTTTTTTTCAATTATAAGGAAATAGCAGTATCATCAAAGGCCAATGACATACATATACGTACACAAAATTCATCATTAGTAAATTATTATTATTGATCATGTTTTCAAAGTATAAAAATAAAAATCCAAGAAAATATTTGACTTACAGATAGAAAATTGAATTGTCCAATATGTTGTGAAATGAAAATAGTTCATTCAATAAACTTATTTGTGAATAAAACAATCATGTCAAAAAGGCTTTCTTTTATGAAAGTATGGAATGATCATAAATTAGTAGTCCCAATACATGTGGAGAAATTGCAAATCAGTTACTTGAATCAAAGAAGAACTCATCGTTTCGTACACTTCACCGCTTGCTCCCAATACTCTTTTCAAATTTCTTCTACATGTTTGCCTTTTTGCAACCAATGTCCAATCACTGCTACCCAAAGACGGAACCTCCTTCAAACACAGTTTTTCAAAAACCTTTGAAATTCAACAATACATATGCACATATACAGAGTGAGTCATATGTATGGGAACCCTTCAATAATTTGGAGACTGTTGTAGATATAATTCTGTAACTTTCAGGATAAGTTATTGATAGAATACTCTACCTTTTAATGTACAAACGAGTTCCAACCCCACATAACGGGTTTACTTGGGAGTTGTAACTGGGATATTTAAAATGTAAACACCCATTGTGTGGTTAATCATTTTAAAGGTATTTTTAAAACAAGAAAGATGACATCAATAATAATGTTCTATGATAATTGTATCCAAAATGGCGGCTGATTGAAGTTTTAGTTTTTGAAGAAATGAGGGTTTGTAACTCAAATATTTAAAATGTAAACACCCATTGTGTGGTACATAATTTTAAAGGCCTTTTTAAATCAAGAATGACGACATCAATAAAAATGTTCTATGATACTTTTATAAAAAATGGTGGCTGATTGAAGTTTTAGTTTTTATAGAAATGATTGATAAAAGTAATAAAACTTAAAACAACACTTTTTTTGATGAATAACGAAACACATTGAAAAACTGATTATTTATTTAGTAATCTGTTTGGTACCTACTTTTTACTTTCCTTGCCCTATTACCATAGGTAAGGAAAGTATTGCTTAAGGTACCCCAATTTCTAAATTTCTATACGTTTGAAGGTCCCCTGAGTCCAAAAAACTGGTTTTTGGGTATTGGTCTGTGTGTGTGTGTGTGTGTGTATGAGTGTATGTGCGTCTGTGTACACGATATCTCATCTCCCAATTAACGGAATGACTTGGCATTTGGAACTTAAGGTCCTTTCACTATAAGGATCCGACACGAAGAATTTCGATCAAATGCAATTCAAGATGGCGGCTAAAATGGCGAAAATGTTGTCAAAAACAAGGTTTTTCGTGATTTTCTCTGAAACCGCTCCAACAATTTTGATCAAATTCATACCTAAAATAGTCATTGATAAGCTCTATCAACTGTCACAAGTCCCATATCTGTAAAAATTTCAGGAGCTCCGCCCCATCAATGCAGATAGAATCCCAATTATCAGGCTTCAGATACAATTGAAACAAAAAAAATCAAGTGGAGTAGATTGAGCATGAAAATCTCTACAATTAATGTTCAGTAACATTTTCAACTAAAATTGAAAATAAGCTTTAAATTCGAGAAAATGTGATTATTCAATTGCAAATTATTGTTGATTCTATTAAATCATTCACTATGAAGAGATAGCAGACCTCATGTGTGTCTCCAGCGTTATTACCCTGTCACCAGCTGGCTCAAATCACTGAATAGTAGACTTGAGATGCGCGGGAACAATAGCGTCAGGTGATCAATTTTCATAATGGCAAGGAAAGTTGTGTGAGTGCGCCACACCAGATTTTTACATTTCATTTCAAAAGATGCTCCCGAAATGCTCCCCTTTATTCTCTCGTTTGACAGTGTGCAAAACTGTCATAAATGTAAATGAGATGTCCTTATGAAGGTCTAAATCAACCACTTATGAGGGGTTAAAATTCATTTATGTATGTCAAAAGGTAGAGTATTTGACCAATAACTTATCCTGAAAGTTACAGTATGTATATCAGTCTCCAACTTATAAAAGTTTTTAAGCTACATAATCAGCATTCTGAGAATTGATTACCGAGAAATTTTATATTTTACTCATAATAACCTATTAAGTTATCCCACTAAACTGTACATTTCATATTTTACAGGACCAAGAGCAGAGAGACTACGCCTCATGAAGCTCAAATCGAGGACGATAGCAGTTCAAAGTAAAAATATATAATCAGTTATAAATTTAAAGTTCAATTTTTGTAATATTTAATAAAAATCATTGCATTTTATTGAAAATAATGCTTTCTTATTTACATTTTTCGCTCATATAGATATACTCTGAAGTTAAGCTTTAAAGAGAATAAACTAATATAGATATTAATATATAATATTTAATATTTTAATAGATATTCAAAGTAATAATTGATGTGTTACTCAGATGTATATGAACTGTATTCCATTTGAGGTGTTGCAAGCATAGAGGGCTGTTGAACTAGAGCAGATTTGATTTAATTAATTCATCGAATGGCGAGTGACTCATGCACTGCTCCCTCTCAGGACAGTCTGCAAGCTGTTATTGGTTAGCAGAGGTCGATCTCGACTCAATCAATACAGCTACAGAGACAGTTTATAGACTGCCCTGACAGGAGAGAATGAATAAGTAATTTGCCATTCACAGGAGAATTTTAAAGAATATTTCAATTTGAATAATATTAAAAATATAAAATATATATTAATAATCTGATTCACTGCAATCCAATATAAATGCTTAATCATAATTCAAATTTCATCCAGAATTTGAAATAAATCTGTAATTCTTATTATTCATGATTCAATTATTCTTCCAAACTAATGCTCAAATCTTACTATTGCCTTAATACTCTATTCTATACTCAGTGGACATCCATACATTCTATATATAGATGAAATCTATATAATATATATAGTCTATATATATATATATATATTATATAATCTATAATTATATAGAATGTATAGATGTCCACTGAGTATTGAAATAGAGTATTACGGCAATAGTAAGATTGGAGCATTAGTTTGGAAGAATAATTGAATCATGAATAATAAGAGTTACAGATTTATTTCAAATTCTGGATGAAATTTGAATTATGATTAAGCATTGATATTGGATTGCACTGACCTTAAATCAGGATTGATTCACTCTAAACATCCAGCTTGAATCCGACTCTAATTGATCTAGAATCACACATTTCATGAATCTGATCACACATTTCATGAATAATAAAGAATCGGAATTATTGTCATCACGTCCAATAATATTGTTAATGCTTTTTGTTCTTTCTACTGTTCCTCCATTCCGACTCTGATCATTTCTGTTCCCTTCCTTGATATAGCCTTGCTATTACATGCTATTACATCCCCTTCTCCTCCCTTTCATCGCTCCTCTTACCTTCTTTTCCCACCCCTTCTTTTCATATTCCTCTTCCTCTTCCATTTCCATCTTCCTTTCTCCTCCTCACCCTCCTTTTCACATTTTACTTCATTCCTTTCTCTCATCTCACCCTTTCTCACCTAACTCTCCACGAAGCCCGTCCTTATAATTTCACCGTTGTCCTATACAACAGGCGCGATTCTACCAATACACAGTGACTCTCTCCTTCCTCGAGGCCAGCAATAATTTAGTGAGAGATATGATGATGGCATCGCTGGATGTGGCCATCAGATAACAGGTCACCACCAACAACTACTGTGTGGTTTAGTGCTTCATTAACACCCCCACACCACTAAAACGCGTGCACGCCCACACCCACATACCTCACTTCCTGTTACACTGACCTTCAATAGTGCCATGCCATCTATTTCATCCTCGCTACGTGATATACCCTTACGTTCCCTCAATAAAAGGAAATCGTGGAATCCACAGAATCTCTTATTGCAATCTTCAACAGGCAAGAAACAGAGTAAATACATCATGCACCAATCAAGATAACAATATCGAATAAGATCTTCATATTCCCCTAGACATCATTTCCAAGGAATAGCTGGGCTGGTGGTTTTCAAAGTTAAGTATCGTATTCTCTCAAATCTCGAATTAAAGTTTGATATATGATACATCAAGCTTCTGAAGTTTGATGTCTGAAGCATAAATATATTATGTGATATAGGAACTGTCCAATTAATGGTTTAAGCCCACTCTAATCAACAATTGAATTTTTTAACGAGCAAAATATGCATGTAATAACATTAGTTGAAACGTATTTCAGGCATTGAAACTAGTTTTTTGTCGAAATTTTAATGGTGATCTTCAATAAATAAATCAATAAATTGATTGGGTGTAGAGGTCTGGGCAGTTCACTTCTTGTCTCAAAGGCAAATGTTTTGGTTCTATTCAATGTTTATTTCTAGACAGTTTCCACGATCGGTGGAAAGGAATTACATGTGCGAGTGAGAGAGACGTTCCACTTCTACCTTATCTTTTACAGCGTTTGAGAGGCCAAGGATCGCAACAATTCACGAGGACTCTAATGAATGATGATCATCTGCATGATCATGTAAACATTTGTAGAAGATGTAAGACTAGGCTTTATTAAACGTTTTTGGTTCGTGATTGAGTTCAGAGATTATAGACTGTATTATCCAAGTGTATTGTGGAAAATGCATTGTCACGTTACTTTTGGTGGAGTACGCTTAGCCTCTTGCTTGGCGTCAATCGGTAGAGCATGAGAGTTATTTTAATAATTATAAAATCTGGTCGTGGTTTTACTAGGATATAATCTCACTAAAATCTTCATAGGCTCAGACATGAGCTTTCACAATAATATAATACTGATAATTCATAAATATATATATATATATATATATATATATATATATATATATATTATATATATATATATAAAACTTATATCCTATAGTATTGAGGAATAAATGAATAGTACACCATCAAAGCAAAAATATATAGAGCGACAAAAAATATATAATAAAACAAGAAACGAAATCAATAAAATATCACAGATTAATACTATTTTTTGAGTTCTATAGCACGAAACTCTACCATGTGCTTTCACTTCTTGATCATATGCATTTGTCTGCATGTAGCTTTGACATCAACTTGCTGATGCTTGTCGATTTGGATAATTCTATTTCATATATAAACTTCTCAAATCAGAGCATGATAAATTGACAAATCAATAATCAAAATATATATTAATTTCTACGGTTTCTAATAAATATATAATATATCTCAGGGTGTAAGATTCGGCACCTGACGGAAATAGATAGATCAATTTATCTAATGAATCAGAGCTACATTATATTATCGCAAATTATATTATAAAAATTAATGATCATATGAACATTTGTATTATCAGCTTAGAACTTAGTATTCTTTTGATTGGTGTATCTTTTGATATATGAATTGACTCGTTACTATTCAATAAAATATCTCTTATACCATTTTTAAACTTGCGCAAGTATTTTTACCAATTTCTTAATTTTTAAAACCCTTTCGACGAGCTAGCTTTGATTTCTTATTTCATTTCGAAGCACTGAGGGCGCCCTATCACTATTTCAAATATTATTCACTCACGTGCTGGATTTTCTATGAGCTGCTGATGGCGATCCAAACTCCTGGTGGTCCTGGATTATTGGTGGCCGAAGTCGTCTCTTTCCAGGGATTAAAAAATATTTAAATGACTTTTGCTTTACAATAGCATCACAAAGTCTTATGAGAAAATTAATAATTCGATTCAACTTTATGTTATTAAAAGGTACAGTAAGATATTGCGCTCTACAATTTCTGGTGACATCTCATGGTAGTGGTTGGCAGGCAAGTGGGGAAGTTCTCCTTTCTAATACACAATTTTCACTTCCGATTTCCAAATTTACATAAAATTTAAATAATCTGTTCCTCCGCCATTCAAGGCTCAAATAGTTCGTGCCAATCTATTAAATTATTACTTATGTTACATCTTTGATAATTTATCTGCCTTCGGGCCGTATCCAAAACATAAACTGTACAACAATAATTCATAAATTCTTAACATTTATAGAAATATATACAAATATATTTGAATCGGCTCACTATTACCGCCTATCAATTGCTACCATTTGATTGGTGCATGCAAATTATTATAGTATACATGCGCCTAGGAACCTCCTATTTCCTTAATACATTAAATTATTTTTGTCTGGGTTTTTTAATACGTTTTTTACATGCAAAGTAATTTTTTAAAGATTATAGGTTGATTCTCATATTACAACAATTAGCCATGTGGATTTTTTGGTTCCTCAAGTTGCATACTATTTCGTTACAATAAGTTTCTGCCAAGGTGTTTGGCTACATTCTACGTTATGCGACTCAGTCGATCATTAGGTCGCCGATCAATAGATATTTTACGCCTAACCTCAAATTTTCAATATTTTATATAATATTATATAGGTAGCAGAATTATTTTCATTTTTATTCGGCCGTTATAAATTTAGCCATGATGCCTGATATTATCTAATCTTTAAACGTTATCATCTTTGGCGACATTAGCCTATTATTCCACTTAGACCTATAAATTTCTTCAAGTAGGAATTTTTATTTATCCATCCGAATTCAATACGTTACAGCATATATTGATTATTTCTCAATAAAGTACAGTGCATCTCAGTGTACCAGTTTCTAGCCAAATATTGACGGAGACGTAGTGAGGTGAGCATCTTCTCACAGAGCAGGTCTTGTCAAGACTCGGCATCAGCACTAGATTTATAGGGGGTTGCCGGTTGCTGCCTATCGCTCCCTCCCTCTCCCTACCCCCTCTTCCACACTCCTCGCGCAGCCTAAAGAGTGCACAATAAATCTATGAGAAGAGATCTTTTGGACAGGAATAAAGGAGGTCGACACATCAGAGAAGGGTGTGATGTCGGAAGAGCCGCCTTTGAAGAATAAGGAATGAGAATAAGAACGGAGCTGGAAAGATTGGGAAAATGAAAGAAAATGGGAGATAGGGAATGACGGGAAAATGAGAAGATAGAGTATGAATGGGAGGATAGAAGATTTGATGATATTTATGTTGGGAAATTAAGAGAGAGTAATGAGATGGAGGATTCCAAATAAAGATAAAGATAAGTTACTTATCTGATACTGTATCAGATACAGTATATAGGATTATAAGATATACGAGAATTAGAGAGGGTTAGTAATGAAAGAGAAGGATACTCGTTATCATGACGACTCGGTATCAAGGAAAAAATATGGGAAATATCACGAAGATACTCTGGTACAGAACTTGGGAGTTCTACAGGATAAAACATGGACTGTCAGAAAAGGATTGTCAGAGATTCATTGGTGAGAGATGTTATCAATTTTGATGGCATGGTTGTCAATGACAATACTCAGTGACTTGAGTTAACTGCAGTACATCCTATGAATATCATCCAAAATAAAAGCTTTAGTAGAAAAACTGTAAAATGAAATTGAAAAAATCTTTATTAGGCGGAGATTGGACTTCGTTCTAATGTCTTTGGCTTTGATTTTTGTAAACTGTAATAATGTAACTATGATTATTGGATTATTTTTTGTAATACAATAAGGCACACACTATACTCATTCATCTCGAATTGGCCCCTTCAATTCAATCCTCGAGCAAATATTGGCATCAGAAGAGGTGGGAAAACTGTGATGCAAAACGGAGTCGAGAAAAGATGGTATGAGGTGCGGAAGATCGAGTGGAAGATCGAATGGGGACAGCGTGAAAAAGGATGGCAGCTAGAGAAAAGAAGACGGTCCTCGATCTTTGCTCTTGCCATCAAGAAGTCTCAGCGTTGTAAAGAGTCAGACGACTGATGACTGACTGGTGTTTCGAGCAGTGGGATAAGAGAGTTCAGAGTTAGGTGAGTCCGGCACGGGTCACTAGTCACAGGAACACTACTCCCCTCTCCCTCACCCAGTGAATGAATGAGGGGGAGGGTAAGGGGTACCATCCATCCTCGTGTCAATTTGTGTGCTCTAACGAGTAGAATGTCATCCTCTTCTGAGAACCCCTTTCGTCATCCCCTCAAACACCCCTGCAACCCTCCAAGACAACCCACCCTGCTCCCCTGGCATATTTTATTTCCCGAAGCCTGACGTTAGCTTTCTCAACAGACACGCACAATTCTAAAAAAATTAATCCCCGGGGAGATGTGCCCTGTTGTACTCTTTTATACAGAGTCCTCCGAAAGTCACGCTACTTGTTGCTAACCTGCTTTAAAATGCCCGCCAGTAATGAGGTGAAAACCATAAATAACAGGTAGTTTATGTTTTTGCTTACATAAGCTATGTTGGGAAACTAACTGAAGAATTTGGGCTCATATATCATATCAACCCCAACCCACAACAGGAAGGAAGTTGCTTTATAAAATGTTTCATTCCATTTTTTACATTTTTCCAATGAAATTTCCTCCTATGGAATTCAAATCTATTCGTACTTGTATCATGTGACAGGTTATCTTTGCGTTATTTTCAAAATTCTGCAATAACCTCTCTTGATGGATATTGGAAGAAATTGGTATGAAAAGAGAGAGGAACTACTATTGAGTCTATTCATATATAGAATGAATATTCTATCAGGGACAACGTTGTAAAATGGATTTGTTACATAGAAAAGATTCTAACAAAGCATATTTCTATTTTTGGATTTATGTTCAATTTTTGTGATACATTAAGGAAATAAAGTTAATTTCCATGTGCACTCTCGGTAAAATAGGACATACAACTGGAGTAAGACAAACTTTTTTGATATTGTTTATGTGCATTGTCCAATTGAATTCGAAGATGATATAATTATTACGAAAGAAATAAATTTTCAATTCTTCGTGGATTCCCGCATTACAAAAAGAATACTACAGCACCATTCCATTGGAAAACAATTGAATAAAACCATCTGCAAGTAACTGAAATATTCAGTTTTCCATCATGCGGTGTCAGAAACAAAATGAACAGATTTGCTGATAGAGGCTTAGCAGTTACATTCGACATGAGGGGGGGGACAGAGGATGAAGGGAATCTGTTTGAGAGTGACTGTGAGCGACATGCGGCTCTAATCTCTGCCAACGTTGTTTCCTGTGAACAATATCATGTGCCACCAGGTTGAACGATAGCGACATCCGGTCTCTTTGATTTTTCTCGTTTCGTAAAGGCTGGAAATTTATTTTCCAAGCGAGAGATTGAAGGGGGAAGGGGGTTCTCAAATTCGATTACAAAAGACCAAAAAAAGATAGGAGAACCTTGATGGGATGCGTTTGTGTGTGTGAGCCTGAAGGGATTAGTCCCCTTAGTGTCGGAGCCGTTTCCGTCTTCAGTTGGCAGCAGTGTTGTGGTGGTTTTGGCGAGAAGGGAGCGCATTGGCCGAATGGGAGGACAATCAGATGAAGTGGCGGCGGCGGCGGCAGAGGCGCTAGAGTCAGTCGCGCAGCGCAAGGGGTCAGAGTTTAACAAGCAAGGACAGACAGCTTCCCCGGCTTCCTGGGGCTGGAAGTCAATTTGTGCCGCAGGACACCGACTCTCAATTTCCACAGCCGGATTAAATTGTCCCAAACTCCGTTTCCATTACAATACACTGACCCAATCCAATAACGTCGCCTTGACTTAACCCCTCCCCGTCCCACCGTGCCACTCATCCAATCTCTCTATATCGAACGACACATGACACTAGGCTACAAACGCTTGTTGGACAGGAGATGGTGGAGGAGGAGGAGGAGGAGAGGAGGAGGAGGAGGAGGAGGAGTGGTTGATGGCAGAGGCCACACAAGACACAAGAGTCAAAAGGATGATGAGCCAGGAAATAAGAGGAGCAAGCAAGCAAGCAGTCCAAGGCAGAGTGACCTTTTTCGCGCTGCTACGACCTGTGTCCTCGGATGGAAAACGTTACAATATGTAATTCCCTTTGACTATGTGACCCTTCCGAATAAGATTACACGGTGAACAAACCGGGTTTATCCTCTTTTCGAACTAGCATCCTTGCAGCTCAAGCCAACAACTTCATATTCGTGAGGACGATTTGATTTTATGAGTACAGTGCACTGTATACTAGTGTCACACTGTGACCAGACTATCGCACTTTTATTTCGCCACAAGGGAAACCTCTAGTGCCAGACACATCTCAAAGAAAATAGAATGCTGATGTCAACAGTGATGCCGATATAAAAACCTATCAAATTTTATTATTATATTTCACAATAGTGCTTTCAACCAACATATAGCAGACTATTTGATGAAAGTAAACGGGACTCATGTGATTCGATGTTCTTGAAAGGTTAAACTCCTATTCTCTTGAAATATAGAGTTAAGAAACTTGTTATATAAACAGGAAAATGCTATTTCAAATCCCTTGGTCCTGCTTGAAATTATTCATTATGCATCAACAGTTTTCAAAAATTGCATTACTATCGGTTTCAGAAGTATGGAGCTCTTATTTTTCATTGATATTGATATAATGATACATTGTTACATGATTTTAGGAAATATTCTTATTCTAAGAATAAGCTGCTTTGATTAGACCACTAGAAATAAAGTACTCTTCTAAGTTCGATCAACACAAATTAACGCTGTTCACACATGAAAAGCTGTACCCAATTTGTAGAGATGTCATCGGATGGAAAGAACAAATATGTTGAACCCTAATCAAGCTTCGGCTGGTTGGAAGCTTCGAGCTAATAACTTCCACAAACAACCACTGATAATTCTTTACTCTGCGTCCATTCATCAATGCTATTGTTGATCACGCCACTTCATCTATCACAATAAGCTTTGTCTTTTGCTTCTGTTTGTGCTTGCACTGCTCTAATTAATCTTTCGGATGTCTGCTTCCTCTTGCCTCACTTCAAATTGAATCTGCATATTATTAATACCTTTGACAAGAGTCAATGGTATTATTCTTCATTCAAGGTTTGAAAGAGTCAAGGGTTATGAAGATTTAAGAAATCTTTCCAAATTTTGAATATCTATATCTCTTGCTCATTGTTCAGATTGTTTTATTCAGAACGATAAGATAAGATATTCAATGACAATTGTTACAAGGCTGTTGCCTATGGTAACATTTACAAAAATTCACACTATAAAATCAAATCAAACTTTAGAAATAAATCATCATTTAACAGTTCAGAATCAGTAATAATCAATCACAAATATCAAAGAAAATAATATAATTAAAATATGAGAAAGTTTCTGAGAAAATAAATAGTCACGAGAGAACTCCTTTCAAATGTTATTGGAGACAAATCAATTTGAAAAGACTCATTTGTATAGCATGATCGTGTTTTCACTCAAGATAATTCTATCTAAAATAAATGTTCAGCAAAGTCTATCCGTTAAAAAAATCATATCCACAAAATAATTAATGTGATCCCATATTAAATCTTCAGAGTTCCTCAGGCAGGAAGTTTCAAATAACATTTTTAATTTTCCTATTACTTTCCTTACCCTATCACCATAGGTAAGGAAAGTATTGTTTTCCGAAAAAAATTAAGGTACCCCAATTTCTAAATTTCTATACGTTTCAAGGTCCCCTGAGTCCGAAAAAGTGGTGTGTGTGTGTGTGTGTGTGTGTGTGTGTGTGTGTGTGTGTGTGTGTGTGTGTGTGTGTGTGTGTGTGTGTGTGTGTGTGTGTGTGTGTGTGTGTGTGTGTGTGTGTGTGTGTGTATGAGTGCATGTGCGTCTGTGTACACGATATCTCATCTCCCAATCACCCACCCAATCAACGGAATAATTCGAAATTCGGAACTTGAGGTTCTTACACTACAAGGATCCGACACGAACAATTTCAATCAAATGCAATACAAGATGACGGCCAAAATGGCGAAAATGTTGTCAAAAACAGGGTTTTTCGCGATTTTCTCGAAAACGGCTCCAACGATTTTGATCAAATTAACATCTAAAATAGTTATTGATAAACTCTATCAACTGCCACGAGTCCCATATCTGTAAAAATTTCATCATCTATGCCCCATCTATGCAGAGTTTGATTTTAGATTCCCAATTATCAGGCTTCTGATACAATTCAAACAAAACATTTCAAGTGGAAAAGATTGAGCATGAAAATCTCTACAATTAATGTTCAGTGACATTTTGACCTAAAATTGAAAATAAGTTTGGTTGGCAACTGTTGATTCTATTGAATCATTCACTATGAAGAGATAGCAGACCTCGGGTGTCTCCAGCGTTATTGTCCTGTCACCAGCTGGCTCAGATCTTGGAATAGTAGACTTGAGATACGCGTGAACACTAGCGTCAGATGATCAATTTTCATAACGGCAAGGAAAGTTGTGTGAGTGCGCCACACCAGATTTTTATATGTTATTGCAAAATGTTGTAGTACATCCATACTTTATGTACACTTTGTAAAGCTTCAGCCATTAGAGAATTGATCCACAATATTATTTATAGTAATCCTTCACCGACAGTGTTGTATGTTTTAGATTTTTTCGTGAATTTATATTTTGTAGAAACTCACATCTACTCGGTGTCGTGTGGAAAAGCACTGTTATTTTGTAATGTTCCAAGAACAAGAAGGATTTCTCAGGAATAGGAAATGAATGAGGAACTTCTTTCATTCCCAACATTTCGTGACTACTAGCGCAGCTCTGGCGAAAGTTATAATTTAGTATGGTAGTAGTAGCTTTGTTCCACTGGCGTAAACGGAAAAGTTGTCTTTTGTTGTTCGCTTCAATAGAAAATTCGAATCGAATCCAGATTGGCTACTTGTGTCGGCTGTTGTTCCACATGAATTGTTCAGACTTGGTCTGCGAATCAGAATAGCTCATGTTCTACATTAGACAACATCTGGCCTGTAACAATCGACCTGCCAGAAATTAATGTCACTGGGTCCACACAGGAATGGAGAAGTAGTTTATTGTTACGTTCTAATAGTATTTATGATTAATGACAACCTGCAAAGAAAGAAAATAATAAATCTAATTAATTTGAAGAACAGTTTGAAAATAATTTCAAGTGGGCTCTTTCATGATTCTGTCTTATTTTTTATATCATACAGGTATTTCATAAAGTTACTGGTCTACCTCACTGAGATTTATTCAGTAAGAGCGCGAAGAGGTTTTTGTTTCTCGACTTCATCGTACTGAAATTTACATTGTTAGACAACATTGAAATTTAATGTTTTCACTAACTATATAATTTGGATCATGTCTGATTAACACAACCAATTTCAAAAGCAAATTCAATGTTGATTAAATACCGATTTCATGAGTCATTCTCATGTGTTTAAAATTTTTAAATTAGTTGCATATTGAATTTGAAAGAGAAGAGCAGATAGCATATAGCAGAGGAACACATTAGGAAATTTGAATAACAGAAAAATCAATAACAAAGAATAATTTCTTGTCATGAGTTAATAATATTTTGGAAGTAATGATGTTCAAAGAAATCCAATGACATTTATAATAAATATACATAGAATGTGAGAGCAAACTATCCATTCCTGTATAAGATGAAAATTGCAGTTTTTTATATAAGCAAGAAACGTTCAGTTGTATATCATCATCTAAATTAGTAGATAAAATGATAGTTGAAAGCTGTAATAGCACCATAAATCTTCCAAGAGAAAATTTCAGTGAATTTTTTTGATTAATTGCAGTAAAGAAGAACCTTGATCAATATTTGACTTATTTAGAGATCCACTCCTGGCAATGGTGAGAAATGAGAGCGGCAAGTCTGTTTCGAATTGAAGAGTAGAATGGAACGGAGTTAAGTTGAATTCGGCTAATGGCTTTCTGCTATTATAAAGACATTTATCTTTCAGTGAATGTACTGCATTCGGTTTAAATATGCAAATGAGGACATCAGTCTTGGAAGGCAGGCTGAGTGTCGACCTCCAGCTTCCCCTAACTTCGCCAGCCTTGGTCACGCCAGCCTGTCAGCATCTTCGGTCTGCTCTGCCTTTCCAATGAATTGATGA
The DNA here is from genome assembly GCF_014356525.2 of Nilaparvata lugens. NCBI lineage: Eukaryota > Metazoa > Arthropoda > Insecta > Hemiptera > Delphacidae > Nilaparvata > Nilaparvata lugens. The sequence continues at coordinate 23,055,780 of NC_052507.1, forward strand.
TGGTTTCAATGCCGTTTGGATATAGTAGTTCCAGATTCATGCATCAGCATGGAAATTTGTCACTGCGATAGGCTTACACTAAAGCCAGTGAAAAATTATATAGAATCTGAATATACAGAGTGTTTCAGAAAAAGTGTCGAAAATTCTAGGGTATTGTTCCTGGATGATAGGAGACTGCAAATGTCGTATTTGAAGTGTCCAGAACTCAGCGGTTATCCTTATAATTGTCATTTTGTTTTCTTCACTTAAGAACTTTTATCTCAAGAACGAAATGTTGTATTGATCTGAAATTTGGCATGAATATTTATGCTATAAAGACTCAACGTAAATTTTCAAAATGGCGGCCATTTCAATTTTTTTGTTTGCAAATTTCACGAAAACCGTTTACTTTACAATAAATTTACAAAAGACAAAGAAGTTAGAAAATATTATCAAGATTTCAATGATAACTTATTTATTAAGATTGATCGAACAATAACAGAGAAATTAATTCTTCTCGTACTGCATGCATGACCATGAACTAACAAGATCATGAAAAACATCGTAAAATCAGCTGGATGGCCATATGGAGCCATACCGAGTTTCAAAGCTTCATCTTAAATAATACAATAATATTGATGTTTAAGACTCAAGTCACACTTACGCGACTCAGGTCGAGAAGAGGCTCGACTCTAGTCGAGAGCATGTGTTTCCAAATGGTGACACTCGACCAGTCGTTTCTAGTCTCCGCGATTATCATCATTTGATAACACACCCATGCTCTCGACTAGAGTCGAGTCTCTTCTCGACCTGAGTCGCGTAAGTGTGAGTTGAGCCTAAATGGTAAAAAATGGTGATGCATGCAGTACGAAAAAAATAATTTCTTTGTTATTCTCAGACGAGTCTTAATAAATAAGGTACCCTTGAAATATTGATAAAATTTGCTAACTTTTTTGTCTCTTATACATTTTTTGTAAAGTGAACGGGTTTCGTGAAATTTGCAACCAAAAATTTAAAATGGCCGCCATTTTGAAAATTTATTTTATTTTTGAAAGTTGAGTCTTTATAGCATAAATATTAATGTTAAATTTCAGATCAAAACAACATTTCGTTCTTGAGATAAAAGTTCTTAAGTGAAGAAAACAAAATTACAATTATAAGGATAACCGCTGAGTTTTGGTAACTTAAAATACGACATTTGTAGTCTCCTATCATCCAGGAACAATACCCTAAAATGTTCGACATCACTTCTAAAACACTCTGTATTTCGTGTTATCTTCTTACGCTACTCAATACTTTCAAGAATTACTAGCAGGTAACCAGTGCTTTGCACCAGGGAAAATATTGAGGTGTGAAAGGCAAGCACCTTATGTCAAGAAAACATAGAATAACGATTAATTTATTATTTTGTCAAAATTACGTGGGATATCTTCATCAGAGTTGAAAATTTTCAGCAAGAGAAATGAGTTTGATTAGTTTGGAACCTTTTTTTTATGAATCGCGCATGCTCCCAATTACTCTACGGTTTCACTTGGAAAAAGTTTTGTTTCGTTGGGCCAAACTTTGGATCGAGTAGGATGTTGCGGTTCCGAAACTGTGGTAAAAATTTTGTCTGCATAGTTTTCCCAACATTTGAAAAATGCCCATTGAGAAAAATATATCTGGTTCTATATCAGGTATTCTGATCAGCTTGGATCGTTTGTGTGCAGCATTTCTTCAAAACAGTCATAAGACTGATTCGTTTGGAATGTTGCTTTTCCGTGATAATCTATATTTTATCACGCAGCACCATAATATCATTCAGTTTTTTTAATTGATTATTCAAGCTATTGAGAAAAGGATCGGCATTAGAAGATCGAGATCTGTAAACAGCGATTAGAGTTGAATAGGCTTGTTTGATTTGTAATCTTATTATCAAAGTATCAGCTTCTTCAAACGTTCAATCAATATTCTCTACCTTAAAATCATCCCTGACGAACAGACATAAAAGCCATTATTTTTATTCAATTGTCCTGGACTATTGATTTTGAGTTGGGCATTCGAGTACAGTATTATCAGTGATTCAAGTTTCAGTTAGTGCAATTATATCGTACTTCACATTGTAATTTTTTATCACTGACGCAAACTCGTCGATGTTACGGATATGTATTACTGGTATAATAACTTACTGTTCTTGTCAGTGTATGATCTCAAAGCTGTATTTCATAATTATACATGATGATATTGTATATTGAAATAATTATGGGAAAAACACTAGTAGTTATTATTAATGAAAGTGGTTATCTGAAATAGTAGAAGGTATCATGGAAAATCAATGAGGGAGAAGAATGAAACAATTGAGTAGAATGAGAAGAAAAAAAATTTGGAAGAAGGAGCAGCAATCGATTAAGAACATAAAACCTACGATAAAAATACTACTATTAAATTCATAAAACAAGCTGAGAATATTTTTGAGCATCCCGATTAGATAACAAAGTGTAAAATAGTGACAATAGTACAATCTGAAAAGCTGGACTGAGTAGAGGCAATACAATTTGTAATTAATTCAAGAGAGATCAAGTTGCATCCACTGCCCACCTAATCAGATAGATTTGGAACTTGTCAAAAAATCTGAATGGTCGCGAAAAAATATACATAGCCTACGGCGGGATGCACACCGGAGAAACGCGTTTCGTGAAAAAAGTTTCAGGAAACGTGAAATGAAAGTTGCTCGCAATCGACTGATTAGATGAAGCAGGGAACGTTTCTTTTGTATGCATGCGCGAGTGAAACGGATTGCATGAAACAAGTTTCATGAAAGAGGGCTTCACGAAATGCGTTTCTCCGGTGTGCATCCCGCCTACAGTAACAAAAACAACACACAGGACAAGAAAACATTATTCAATTCATGTAGAGTAATGATCGATGTAGGCTACTCTTTCTTTGTGTAGAAAGTACTCTTGGAGGAATCGATTTTTAATTTAGATTGAACGCGCGTTCATCCATATTCTTTATCAAATTTGAGCTCGCGTTCATTCATATTCTTTATGAAACATGAATTTGCGTTCATTCATATTCTTTATGAAACCTGAACTCGCATTCATCCATATTCTTTATTAAATCAGGTAAAATATTGTGTAATTGGATGGCAGAGCTCCTGATGCCTCTCTTATAGAAAGTGGAGCGATGCATCTCATCTCTTAACAACTGATCTCACATAAACTGATAAGGCGTAATAATTAAAGATTGTTTTGAAAAATTCCAAAATAGAATAGAAATCAACGGAAACATATAAAAATTATATGGAATAAAAGTCATTTGAAAACTTTGATTACTCACCAAGTAAGTAAGTATCATCAGATTTTCTGCTTATGATAGTGAGCGAGAAAAGTTAGCATATTTCTTATAGAAAATTTATGCCATGTTTTCTCCGTGGGGGAAATATGTCATCTGGGGGAATAGGACCTAGATCACCGTGCTTATTACTGGGGTTATGAAATGACTGTGACACAATCCTATCAAACAAAATACATTTATCCTGTTGACTTAAAATGCATTAATATTGTTTATCGTGCAATTTCGTGTGACAATGTTTCATGAGCCATAGTCAAAATATTTAATCTGAATTATTATTTAACAGAATGTGTATTATTCTGTATTATTTTTTAATGTGTATTATAATATTGTTTATAATACTGTTTGTTTATGATATTGTTTATATTGTGTATAGTTGTTCAGTGTGTATTATTATTCAACTTTTTTAACAGAATGTGTATGTTAGAGCATGAGTCTGTCATATTTTGATTTAAATAATAGGATTCGAATTCTTGTCTCCTCTATGTAGAATATCTCCTGAACGAGAAAATAAACTTATTGCTGGCGTAAATCCTTCAACTTTTCTCTCTCCAAACAAGTCAATGGAAAGTTCCATTTTTAAAAGTACTTATCCAATAATTCAATTTACAAGTTGAAAGAACTCTTCGCCAGCAGAATTAAGCATGAATCGCTCCACTCACAAAGCTGCAATCAATCTTGAAAAATTTGCCAAGAGTTCAGGCCTAGAACACTGATATTGATAATTATCGATTCTTCTTGTTGGAGAGTTTCTGCAGACTCTTCCCTCTTCCCAAGTCGGAGTGCCAAAGAGTTAACGGATAGTAATTGGGTCAGCAAGTTAAGCTGCCAGCTTCAACGCTCAAAGTTTTTCCAAGTTCCAAACAAAACAAAATTATCAGATTGCTAGTAGGGGAGTTGACACCATTTGCAAATTATAACTTCGCAGAATCCAGAACGGATTCTCATAATAAAGTCTTTTTTCAATAACTACTCACACTGAATTGATACTTTAATCTCAGTTCATCTGTATTAAATTTTAAATCAATCTTGATTTGTTGTATTGATTTTACTCTCATTTCCGAGTAGGCATCAAGTAACTGAAAAAATAATTGATACCTTATTACGTGATTTGAATAGTCCAATGTGATAAAATAATACAAAATGACAGAAATATGATAATATAACATAATCCACTGGGAATCATGATTTATACACAGATAAATATATTTAGAATTTCTTATGTATCCTGCACATACAGCTGTACAAATAGACATACAAAATTGAATGCTTGATAACAAAACTAATTAACAGGGGATAAATATGAGAGAAAACAGTCTGTGGAAAGCCTAGAAGAGTACTCTCTCCTAGTTTTTCAACAATTTTTTTGAAATAAAATAACTTGCCTCGAATAAACTAATATCTTTTTTCTTGATCTGAAAATAATTGCCTCGAATACACTAACACCTTTGTCTTGATCTAGAAATACTGGCAAAGAGATCTAGCAAAGAAATGCCTATCAATAAAAGCAGATATGATACTTTTGTTTTAGTTGGAAAATAACACTCACATTCAATTATTAGAATCATCCACTCTCATATAGAATTTAAATAAAGCCTGGGAAGTATTTACATACATTTACGAGCCTAGGAAGTACTCTACAACATTTCACTTTCATCAGATGAACATTTATTTCGAACATTCAACGTTTATCTTCTGTTCAAATAATAAGATTGAATTTTTAGGACAAACTTGAACAAAATGCTGTTATCCGAAAAGTAAAAAATACATTGTCAAATTAACCCCAAACTGTTATTGCTCAACAATCAGGTATCCTCGATCTGTCAAGAAACATGAATTTATCAATTTTCACATTCCATCAGAAGGTATAATTAATTAGTTGAGTCTATAATATAAACTCATGGAATTATAGGCGGTAGATTTTTTAGTTATGTGGCAGTAGAATTTGATTGAAGTGCTTCTAACAGCTACATTTTTGGAGAGATGATTTAAAAACTGTATTAAGAAAATCATTTTTCAATTCAGAAAGTAAACCCAAGCACATTGCCTGAATTCTTTTTCGTTTCCCTACGAAGATACTGAGAAGAGCTGAGTGAGGAATGCAAATTTGCAAATTTGCAAATTGCTTCAAACCTTTGCAAGTACCTTTCATTTTTGCGCGTACAATGCACGCGCCCTAATATAAAGAGTGCAAAAAAAAGATTCGAAAGAATGGCGAAAATATACTAGAGGCTGTGGAACGGCTCCGGAGAGCTTGTAGAATGCATTTCTTTTGATCAGAGCTACCTGTTCCTGAGTTTCCTAGCCCACTTTCCCCACGTTCTCATTTCTTTTCAGATTACCTTAGACCATTGTATTTTTTCGTTAACACTTATGTCATTCAAACCTCTTCATACATTTTCAGACTGTGCAGCACTGTTTTTAATTCAGGCATTTTCCCAAGTTATAATAGTAATTTTAATACGCAATAGGCTGGAGCCATTATTGTGAGTTAGCGAAGTGAATTATTTTCTCTCTATTATGAACGGCCATGACTTCGAGTTTCCCAATGTAGATATTTAAAAATTGTGGCTCCGAGTCTTCGAGGAATGTAGATTATGGAATTATCTCTAAAACTTAGCCTTCCTGTCGCGACATAGAGTGTAAGGAGATAAGGAGTAAAACAGCAATATATTACAATTATAACAAACTAATGATTTTGCAGTTACTATTTGGTCCTAAGGCTCTATAATATTAGATTATTAAATAATGTGGGAGTTAGTTTTATTTTTATTAAAGTTTGAATTTTCTAGTAGTGCCATGTCCTGGAAAGTTTGATTGTGTTTCTTCATCATGTACAAATAATTGTTTCTTCAAATAACCGCTAAGATACGTGAAATAAGGTTAAAATATAATTTAGGGAATTTAATTAATTGAACTTCCATCAGAGTATTATGTATCAACAAAGCCTGTTATTGTTCAAGTTAATAATATTGATTGAGAATAGTCCTTTTTATTTTGTTAGCGATGGAAGATAATTTTTTTTAAGAAGTACAGAAATAGAGATGAAAGTTTTCAGTTATGCTAAATTTGAGTTATTGTTTCTGAAGATATATTATTGTAGAGAATTGCTGGAAGTCAGGAACGTAGTCTTTGAATTGGAATGTAATTTTCAATATTATGTTGAGTTTGAGACTTGCTGAAGTTTTATATTTTTCTAACTGTGTTTTCTCATGGCGTTAAGGCTTTTAACTGAACGCTAATTTATTAAATTATACCAGCACTTTTGAATTTTTTGTGAAGGAAGATCCATTATTTCTGATAGAAAGAATTTTTAGTTTAAAGGTAAAAATCTATATAAAATGAGGATTCAAATAGAATGAGAGAATTCAAATAATCTGTAATCAATAGATAACTCCTGTTTTAGCTATTGATGAATAGTAGGAAGAGTTAGAAATTAATGCTGTTATACATTTATTTATAGCGGTTCATGTGTGACCCCAAACCAACTTCATATAATTACCACCCCTTTGGTTCCGCAACCTTATGAAACACCGCTTCAAGACCCCCGTTCAGATGACAGGTCTAGGGATGTAAGATGATGTCGCCGTCAAGCCAAATGCAACCGGTAGAAGTTTACCACCAGGAACAAGGTACTGTAACCTCGACGATAAAGCAACGTACAGACCAACGAAAGCGCAGTGTAGTGAAACAAAAGGTCCATTCAAGAATGTCAGTCAAAAGTGGGGATTCGAAATTTATGAAATGGGTTATATGGGTTATTATCGACGAAAATTGGGTTCAATGGGGTTTTCTTTCTTGAAATTTTGCATTGAAATAATTTGTTATTTTATGACTGATATTGTTTGGTTTTGCGACGTATTGCTATCGAAACGAGGGATAGTAATGCGCCCCCAAATCAGATGAAAAATGTCAACAAAGTAACATGAAATTATTGTTTCTTTTGTCCGATTTTAGTTGCCAATGTTCATTGAAGTTGTTTGTATTTCTCAATTATTTCAAAGTGTAGTGTTAGTTTATAGTAGAAACCTATTAAATCAGGTATGGCAACATTAATTGAAGTTTTCTTGACTCTAGCCCTTTCACCTGCATTAATTACGTATAGATCAGGTATTTTCTAGATGTGTCGGCCTATTTCCAAATTTTTAATTTTATCCCAAATTATCTTTTTTGTTATCTTTCAAATGGCAAGGCACATGACATATCCTTTCCAATCATGATAATTGATCATTTTCAGCTGATTTGTCATCTATCTCTGTAATTGCCGTATAATAATTATTAAGAGTTGTGATTGTCAATGAAATGAATTAATAAATAAATAATATGAATTACAAAACTTAAAATAAGAAAAAGGAGAGTTAAAAATTATATTTGAAACTTCCTGCACTGAGGAGCTCTGAAAATTTAATACGTGCTCACATTAATTATTTTGTGGATATGATTATTTTAGTGGATAGACTTTGCTGAACATTTTATTTTAGATAGAATTATCTTGAGTGAAAACATGATCATGCCTTACAAATGAGTCTTTTCGAATCGATTTGTCTCCAATAATATTTGAAAGGAATTCTCTCGTGACTATTTATTTTTCTCAAATCCTAATATATGTTATATTATTTTCTTTGATATTTGTAATTAATTATTACTGATTCTGAACTGTTAATTATTTCTTGAGTTTAATTTAATTTTATATTGTCAATTTTTGTGAATGTTACCATAGGCAACAGCCTTGTAACAATTGTCATTAAATATATTATCTTATCTGAATCTAGGAATAAAACAATCAGAACAGTGAGCAAGAAAGATGGATATTCAAAATTTGGAAACATTTATCAAAAAAACATATAATGCATAATACTCTTTTTCAACTCTTCTGTCAATTTTATTTCTTCAATAACTAATAAATTGTCGGAAACAATCGTCAAACTAGAAACAAGGTCAGTGACAATTTCACAGCTAGCGGCAGGGCTCGGAAACACTAATAAGGGTATTCAGGAGTCCCTTAAAAATATAAATAAGGCGGTAGACACTATGAAACAAAGTGAAAGTAGGCCTATGTTAAGCTATGCTGATATGGTGCAGTTGCCAGGAAAATTGAAGGACAATAAAGTTGCAGGGAACAATGTTAGGAAACTACAACCACAGGAGCATATAGTTATGTTGCAGCCAGTCAAACCAGTCCTGAACGAAGTGGAAAACAGTAGAATTATTAAAAATGTATTGCGGGAGAATATCAAAAACAAAGACGATATTAGAGTTAAAAAGACCGTGAATGTTAGAGGAGGTGGCCTCATGATTTTTCTGAATTCGGAAGAGGACAAGAAGAAAATCATTGAAAATGAGGCGTTGAAGACTGGAAATATGAAAAATTTGAAAATAGTTGAACCACAGAATAGGAAGCCACGTTTAATAATTTACGATGTCCCTAGTGATTTAAGCAAAGAGGAACTAGCCGAGAGTATTTTCAACAAAAACTTTGCTATCTCTGAACTAGGAAAAGAATCATTTTTAAACGGATGTAAGCCTCTCTACAAGGTTGGACCAAAGAACAAGGAAGTAGTTCATTGGATCATTGAATGTGAGCCCGAGATAAGAAGAATTCTAATAAATAGGAAACGAGTCTTTGTCGACATGACTTCTTGCAGGTTAAATGACTTTATTTCGGTTCAACGGTGCTTCAAGTGCCAGTGCTTTGGTCACGTTTCAAAGTATTGCAAAAAAGAAAGTGAAGTCTGCGGTCACTGTGCTGAAGATCATAGTACTAAAGATTGTCCAAATACCGCCAAGGAAGCAATATGTAGCAATTGTAAGAAGAACAAAAAGCCATCAAATCATAAAGTTCACGATCCACAATGTCCTAGCCACCAGAAATCATTGCAGCAATTGATTGAAAAGACTAATTATGGGATTGTTTAAAAATATATATTGTTCTCAAAAAATAATAAATCAGACTGGAAATATTGTGATGGATATTAATGAAATTTTAGGTAATTTGAATTATACATATAGAGTTCAACAAAGATCAAAAAGTAGGACATCACTCGTATTTAATTTTGGAGGTTACACTGACCTGAATATTTCCTTCGCCAGCGTAAAAAACGGAAAAGTAAATATTTCCAAGGGCATTGCTACCGTAGTAAATAGGAAATGTATGAGCATTGATTACTTCAATAGTCTAACTACTATATTTTCACAAACAAAGCAAATTGATGCGTCGGTGAAATTCGACGAGACATTGAAAATACTCAATTTGTTTTTATTGACAGATAATAGTAACTTGCTTTCCAATCTAGAAATATTACTATCTATGATCGATGAATGGGCTTCAGATAAACAAGCTCTGACAGTTGGAATTGATTTTTTTGGAACCATGGCTGATGTATCTTGTATTGATCTCTTAAGTACTGTCTTGGCAACAAAACACATTAAATATGTGTTTTACTACAAGGGTATAAATAATCTTACATTTTTAAATATTCCAGAAGAGAAAAACAATGAGAAACCATGTCCAACGGGATACTTACCTGAAAAACCACCCAAACATGAATTTATAAATAGTATGCTGGAGCTCAGAAATCTTCTGAGTCAACATGATCAGATAAATTCTATTATTTACTATGAAATTCTGACTAACATTACAAAAAAAAACTTATTGAGCTCTAGAACTTCAGTTCTCTTATTCGTACCTAATAGAGATAAAGCGTAAAGAGATGAATATTTATGATAATAATCTAAGAACATTTCTATGGCCAACTAGGAAAAGTTATAGAATGGGCTTCTGCTTGGATAACGAAGGAACCTACGTGGAATTCAACGAGAGTAATAAAAGATTCTTAACAAAAGAAAAATACATTCTTGTTAGTAGAGATACACAACTCATGTTAAACGGTGAGCTGTATCAGAAAATATCATCAATTGACATTTCTGCTTCAAGTCTTCCTAATATTACGTGGATAGATGGTGTGCCAGGGTGTGGAAAGACGTTTGAAATACTGAACCAGCATAAACCAGGAATAGATTTAGTTCTCAGTCAAACAAGAGCAGGAATCAAAGACATCAGAGAGGCTGTCATTCATAAGTACGGTAAGGATTACTGTAGAAAGATAATAAGATCAGATTACAGAACCGTTTCATCTTTCATTATAAATGGAGTGGGCAAGAAATATCATCGTGTCTTTATAGATGAGGCTGTACTGATGCATGCTGGCTACATTGGTTTCATTGCGAAATTATCAGGATGCTCCGAAGTTTTCCTACTTGGTGATTCTAAACAGATTCCTTACATCGAAAGGAGTGGACTGAAAGTTAGATGGTCTCATCCTTCAGTTTTTTGTGAGTCCACACGGAAAGTGACTTTAACTAGAAGATGTCCGATCGATGTATGCTGCGCACTATCCAAATTCTATGGTAAAATTGAAACAACTAGTGGAACTCTTCGCTCAATTAGGAAGACCATCTTTAACGGCGGTCTTCCACAGCTTGATCCAGAAACACTTGTATTAACATACACGCAGAATGAGAAAAAAATTATTCAAGAGTTACTAGGTGACAGGATTGATAAAACAATAAAAATTCACACGATACACGAAGCACAAGGTCTTACTTATAGAAATGTTATTCTAGTGAGGACAAATTCAAAGGATCTAGAGATCTATAACAGTGAAAGTCATGTGATTGTAGCACTCAGTAGGCACACTCATAGTTTCAACTATCTAACAACAGCGGAGAATGATCTCATATCATTGCTTATAAAAAACACATTAAGCTTTGATGATAATATATAATGAGATGGCAGAGGAAAATAGAGGAGAACAAGCATGGAGGGGTGCGTATGAATAAGCATGATGATGAGTAATAATAACGTGCTGGATGTGGCAAATGAACTTGATTCCGTGGATGAGATAGAGGACAGTGTGATTGAGGATAAACAACAACTCCACGTTGCTCTTCAACACTCTAATATAACTGTATTTTCTCTCAATATCAGAAGTATTAGGAAGAACTTCGATGACCTGATGATTCAACTACAGGATATGTCCCATGATTTCGATATAATAATACTAACAGAATGCTGGATCAAAAGAGATTATACACAGAAGCAACTGAAGGACTACAATATTTTTCACTCTTTGAATAATCGTACTCAAAATGATGGAGTAATTGTATATGCAAAGGAAAATCTCAATGTACAATCGGTAGAACTAAATATCAGACAGGCCAACGTTCTTCATCTACGACTTCAAACATCAAAGGAGAGATATAATATATTAGCAGTGTACAGATCACCTTCCTACGCCAGCATAACAGAGTTTTTAGAGGACTTTGAAACAGTGCTTGGTAGACTGAGAGGTCAACTTATTATTTGCGCAGGAGACTTCAACATTAATACGCTACAGCCACATCAGCATTATCAACTTGATGATTATTACGACTTATTGAGTGAACACGGTTTGAAGAACTGCATTAAAAAGGCTACCAGAGTAACAGCGGGAACGTCTTCTTGTTTGGATCATATGTTGACCAACTGTAAAAGTAAAATCCATCCAATCGTGTATCACTCGAGTATCACAGACCACTTCATTACAATTCTTGGACTGGAAGAACATCAGTTAGACAGAACAAATGGGGATGAACAGAGCTCAACTAACTGTCAACTCTCAACTAACTGTAAATCTGTCAACTTGAACGGCTTGAGGAGAGGACTGCGAGTGGAACAATGGACGGAGGTTTTTGAGTCAAATAACACAGACTCAGCTTACGAAAAGTTCCTAGAAATTCTACAAAAACATATGGAGAGCAATACACATCATTACAGACAAAAGAAGAGGATCAAGAGCATAAAACCATGGATAACACGAGGACTTATCTCAGCTATAAGAACAAGGGATTCTCTAAATAGAAGAAGGAAGCTGGACCCAGAGAACGGAGAACTCGCTAACTACTACCGAAGATACAGAAATACACTGACGTCACTCATCCAAACTACAAAAGAAAATTATTTCAAGATGCAACTAAATGAAGCAAACAATGATGTAAGGAAGACATGGAAAATAATCAAGGATGCTACAGATTCAGATCAGAAAAAGGATATACAACTGAATGCTTTGAAAATTAATGGTGACATAGTCACACTGAAAGATAATCCTAGAGAACTATTGAGTCATGTAAATAATTTCTTTGTTAATATTGGAGAGAGTATGGCTAACAAAATATCTGAGAGTCTGAATAAAAATATTAACGAAATTATAGCAGATAATGTACCAGAATTGCATGTACAGAGTAATATGTTTCTTTTCCCCATAGATGAAAAGGAAATAATAAACACAATTGATTCTTTACACATCAATAGTGCACCAGGCCTAGATGGATTAGATAACAGGACCTTGAAAGGAATAAAAGATTTAATTTCTAAGCCTTTAACTCATATTTTTAATCTGAGCTTGTTATATGGTACTTTTCCAAGAGCAATGAAGCAAATCTGTGTCAGACCTATACATAAAGCAGGCGATAAACTAATTATTAGTAATTATAGACCTATTTCACTGATTAGCAATGTATCAAAAATTTTAGAAAAACTAGTTAAATCAAGATTAATAAGCTTTTTAGAAATTAATAATATTCTTTCTCCTAACCAATTTGGCTTCCGCAAAGGTATAAGTACAGAATTAGCTGTACTAGAATTATCAAAATTTGTAACTAGCAATTTAGAGGAAAAGAATAAATGTCTAGCAGTATTTTTAGATTTAGCAAAGGCCTTCGACTCTGTTTCCCATGACTTATTAATAAAAAAGCTTGAGGCAATAGGTATAAGAGGAGTGCCACTTGAATGGTTCAGATCCTACCTCAGCAATCGACAGCAAAAAACAAAGGTTGAGAACCATATGAGTGCAGAGGGTTCCATGAAGTTTGGAATACCTCAAGGAACAGTTTTAGGACCAATTTTGTATTCGATCTTTGCAAATGAGTTGTGCTCCATTCAAATTCAAGGTAGAGTTATAGCCTTTGCTGACGATACAGCACTCCTTTTTCAAGGAAAAAACTGGAAGAAGTGTTCCAAACAGCAGAGATAGAACTCACAAAAATCACTAGTTGGTTAAGAAATAACTTATTGTCATTGAATTCAGAAAAAACAAAATTTTTAGCTTTTTCTTTAACAAATAGCACAAAACCACACATGACAACAATGAAGCTCCATAATTGTGATAGAAATTGTAACAATAATTGTAATTGCCCACTAATAGAACGCTCTGACAATATAAAGTATTTAGGAATAATAGTAGATGATTCATTGAAATGGAACAAACACATAACATATACAACTGCCAAAATAAGGAAGCTTATATACAAATTCTATCAATTAAGGCGTATCATAGACAAAGAAATGTTAAAAACTGTATACTTAACATTAGTTGAATCTCTTTTAAGGTACGGTCTGTTAGTTTGGGGTGCAGCTAACTTCAGTTTTATAGATCCATTATTTAAAACTCAAAAACGCATTTTGAAAATAATGGGAAACAGGGAAATCCAGTTTTCAACTGTAGAATTATTTATAGAAAATAGAGTACTCAGCGTTAGGCAATTGTATATATTGTTGTTATTAGGGTATATGAAAAAACATCAAAATAGGAACCATATCATAAATCATAGCCATAATACTAGAATAAGAGAACGTTACAATCAAGAAGTACCAAGAATGAATACAGCGTTTGGGCAAAGATCACTAGGATATTTAGGGCCTACAATATCTAATAGAATACCATTAGAAATCAAAGGAGAGGAAAATTTCAATAGGTTCAAAAGAAAATTAGACATTGGTTATTCAGTATTGGGATACAAAGTAGTGAGGAACTAATAGTAAGTAGGATTTAGATTTAAGCAGTATTCTTTTTAAATAAGGTAATTTATATGTAGAAAATAGTACCTCGGTTTAGTATCTTTGTACTAGGTGATGCTTAGGGTAATAGATATAGTTTTAGATTTTTGGAATTTTTGTATTATCTGTTGTAGCATAAATTAGTATTAATTTGATGATAACCTCGACACATATATTATATAGTGAGGTATCATTTTTGTAAACACTGAATATTGTTATATTATTGAAAATATATGAAAAAAATATGTAATGTATGAATTTATGAATAAACTTTCTACTGGTGATATTTTTCAAAGTTGAATTAGAATTGAAATTGAAATTTATTCACAACACTGACATGTTTTACAAATATTTTTTCCTACAGATACCCTGAAAAGTGATCATTTCTGCACTGATTGCAGGCCGCAAAGAATCACTTTTCCGCTCTAGTGCGGGAAACATTTTTTCTGCTCTCCAGATTTGCAACATGGCAACACAAAATAGTTAGTAGGTTATATGGAGCACCAGTGCAGGAAAATCAAAATTAAGTTGGTAACTGCACTGACTGTGGTATAGTGAGGTGCATGTTATAATAATATTAAGGCAACGATGACAGCGACAGCCACCACATGAGTGACAGCCGCCTTCATTCATTTACTACATTATTATTCAATTTTAAATAAATTAAGGTTTTTATTAATAATGAAATACACAGAAATACATTTGATGGATTTCAGGGAATTTTACCCATAATTACCCACTTTTCATATTCAATGGTAACAGTAGGAAACATTTAATGTGAAATACGTGCGCAAAGTTCCTCTGCTGCACTCAAGAAACCAAGTAAATGTTTCTTTCGGTGCAGCAAACTGTCACTTTGCGCACTAGTTGCACAAATTACTATTACAATGCAATTATTATAAAGGTACAGTATCATGATGGAAAAAAGGAAAAAAACTTCAGTAGCTTAACAGCTGTGGTTGAAGTTCTACACTATTGTTATTGTACATAATTATTATAATATGAACGAGACAGTCACTTGATTTTGATTACTTGATTTTGAATATTATCAAGTTTTTAGTAAATTGAATAACTTTCTCAAGAATCTTTATTTTCAGAAAATTTCTGTTTCACTAGATCAACAATACCATAAAGATTATATCCTCTAAATCTCATGGATTTATCTCTTACCGAGTTTGAAAAGTGAACTTGAAATTTAAACTTTAGGCGCTCATATTTAAAAAAGTAATGATCGGAAAAAAATGTTTTCCTGAGGAAACTTTTTCATTTTGATAGCTCAGTTATATACAATTAAAAAAACTTTGAAAAATATCACCAGTAGGAAGTTTATTTTTAGCCTTTGCACAGCCTTAAGGAGTTTTTTCTATGGAAGGATGTGGGTTCTGAATTTCTGATTCAATCATTATCATCAATAAATCGTATTGCGAGTATACACACGACACTACCCATTTAGCCTTCCTCTGTCACAGTTCCTGATGATTAATAAATACCACCCAAGTCCTCCCATTCTTAGCGTCTGCTTATCCTTATTGTTATTCTGAACAATGGATCGCTCAGTGGACTATTTTTTGCCGAATCGCTCATCGGCCGACACCATTCTATTGAGTCTGTGTTTTTGTTGAATACATTTTTGTTTGTTGGATTGTGTTATTGCAATATGTATGATTGGTACTTCAAATAATAAAATGTGACATCAAAATAACCTTGGATCAAATTTAACAGCTTTCAGAAAGAATGAAAGTGTTCCTAAAAATTATCCATGAATTAACTGAGTGGAATATTTCCTGACAGAAAAAGTCACCAAAATGCTTGACAATTTCATTTTTAAACAGTAAAATCTCAGTGAATCCTTGTCCTGATGGAGAACACAGTCAGTAGTGGACAGTACTGGTGTCACAGTACTGATGATAGTTTGATGAGGAAAGCACATGAGATCAGAGCAGAGTGTATCATTGGAGAGAAGATAATACTGATCATTGATGTCACTTATAATCCATGATTTGTACTAAAAATATGTGTGAGAAATCTTTATAAATAAAGGGAAACTTAGATAGAGAAAAAAGTAGGCAAACTATATATTATTCTATATAACTTAATAGTCCAGTCAAGGAAAGGTTATGGAGGGAAAAGTTGGGAAGACAATTTTTGAACCCGTAGTTCTTTTAAGGGTAGTAAGGAGGTAAACATATCAGAAGTCCCCACCCCTAACCACTGTGCTAAGGGGGTGGTGGTGGTTAAAAGGTACCATTTTTTTATTTCTCGCATAAAACTCAAAAACTATGTACGGTATCTTAAAGACTTGACTGTCATATAACAAATTAAAGCTTACAAAATTTTCTATAATATTCATTTCACAACTTTTTCCATATCTCCTCTAGTTTTCGAGATATCCGCTCTTGAAGGTGTGACATTTCTGAAAGCAGCTTCAATGTTGGGGGTGAAATTTTCATTGCTGCAGCAAGTGTCAAGTCAGTGGTTTCACACCTTCAACGGAGGGAATAAAGATACGAACTTTTGCTATGTTCACCTACTAACTAGTCCAATTTAAGCTGCAAAATCAAAAATTGAGTCACAGACACCCCCCTCAAATGTCATTGTCAAACGATCAATTGTTGCAGCAATGAGAATTTCACCCCCTACATTGAAGCTGCTATAACAGTGGAAGGAATACTTGGAATAGTGAAATGATACATCATTTCAAAGACAATTCAATGCTCTACAAACCCACGATAAGCAAACGTTTTTATGTTGCATTGTTGGAGAGTTATAAGCCCTGAATGAGGAAACAAAACATTGGATAAAAACCTGTTATTTTAACAATTATACACCTTCAAGAGCGAATATCTCGGGTATTGTTGAGAATATCGGAAAATTACACTGATCAAAAAGTGTAGATAATTTGTCAAGCTTCATTTTTTATAGTTATATATTAGTCCAGTCAATATAGACATAAAAAGGGGATGTGCTTGCAATTTATATTGTAGTTCTGATTTTTTGATATATTATTTGGGTACATAAGAGAAGCCCAAAACCAATTTCTTCATGCAAAATTTCCTTGTGCTAGATACAGGGTAGACAGAAACCTCGTATTTTCGGCTCATTTTCCAGTTTTCAGCTATTTCTGCCAAATCTTGTGATCGGACAGAACAATTTGCTCTTGCCTTTTTTCTAGATTATAAAATTCTGAATGAAATGAGATCATTCGGAACTCTCTATCTACAATGAGTACTGAGTTATGATTTTTCAAAGATGAGTGGAATTTGAAGAAAAAATCAATTTTGATGAGTTTTAGTTTTTGATCAACAAAATCTTCAGATTGTTGGCATTTAGATGTATAATTCAAAATCCCTCTGGGCGTATTTTTGTGCTCTACAATCTGAGATCAGGTAGAGCGCTCTATCTTATAAAGATTTCCAGGTACACCTGACAACAATGCTCCTTGTATTGTGAAAAACACCTAATTTTCAGCTTCAATCATCATCACCAACAACATTGTCCTCACATTGATATTTCGCACAATGATATAAGTTCATGAGATTATGTTCTATGAGAATCACTCGTTAGATGCACCTCATTTCAGTATTTTCTAGTGGAGAGGCGCGCTCAAGTATTCCTCAAGGATCAAAATTTCAAACACTTATAACTTTTGCCACAGTGCTCAGATTTCATCGTACTACACTTCATTCTTCTCGTCTCATCAAGGCGGTCAAAAATCATCCATCATTAGTCAAATTCGGTCGAAAAATGGAAAATGTATTGTTGAGTGTACTTGAGCCCATATTCCAATAAACAAAAAATGGCCAAATTCTATATTCAAAAAATCGAGGGGTACCTCGGTAACCCCTTATTATAAAAATCATTACTTGATCTTGAAATGTAGAATAGAATTTTTTCTTCCATCTGCTGTAAACGATTCATGAAAAAATATGTTCGTAAAGTGAGTTTTGATCGTTGAAAAAAATCCGGAAATTGTACATATTTTTCTCATATTAACGGTTTTGGCAGTTCTATGATAGGGAAAAGTGATTAAAAATGAATTTTAGGCAACTGAGCTCGTAGAAGATGAATTTATCTACAATTTGGAATCAATCGTGAGTTTCTATGAGGAATCAGACTCGTTTTAGAAACTCTTGATCAAAATTAAAATCACAAAAAATGTAAAGACTGAAATCGCCATTTTAAAAATAATCTGTAACTTTCGAATTTTATTGGAATCGAAAGTATTATTTATTGAAGTGGGTAGAGGGGGATAATTTCCACATTCTCACAAGATTTGAAAATTTTATCAAAAGTATTTCACAAGACATGCAGCTTTGAATATAGAAATTGGCCATTTTTTGTGATCTAAACCAATCTTCGGTGACCTATGCTGAACTATTGCATAATTTTAAGTTTGCTGAGGGTATTAATAGCAGCACTCTTGAATTCTCATTCAAAGTGGTCAAACCTGAAACTGTGATATCCATTGTGAATAATTTAAGCTCCTCAAAAAGTGAAGACTGTTTTGGTCTATCGAATTTTATTTTAAAAAATATAATTGAATCAATTTTGACACCATTAACTCTGATGATAAATATAGTCTTACTCACTAGTCAATTCCCCAATTGTTTGAAACTATCTTTGCTCAGCCCAATCTTCAAGAAAGGTGATCGAGAATTACCAGAAAATTACAGGCCAATAGCAATTGTACCTATCATAAGCAAAATAATTGAGGCCTGTATTTTCTATCAAATGTACGAATACTTCTCAATCAACAAATTGCTGAATGTAAACCAATTTGGTTTCAGACCTGACTGTTCAACTGCAATGGCCGTTGAAAAACTAGTCAACTTCATCCTGATGAGTTTGAAAAGAGAATGGTTGTAGGGGGAAAAATGCTAGACTTGAGTAAGGCTTTCGACATTATACCACATAATATTCTCTGTAGGAAGCTTGAATACTATGGGGTCAGAAACAAAGAGCTTAAATTGATCGAAGACTACCTTAGCAATAGATATCAAATTGTTAAACTTAATGATGAAGGATCTGAAGCAAAGAAAGTATTGGCTGGAGTGCCGCAAGGTTCAGTCCTTGGACCTTTTCTGTTTTTGGTCTTTGTTAATGATTTTAATGATAATGTACCTTGTTTTTCTGTGCTATATGCTGATGACACCACCATTCTTAGTGCCAACAAGAGTGTAGACAATGTGGTGGACAGTTTAGATGCATCAATTGCAAGTTGTAAAGAGTGGTATAGTGCGAATTGCATGGTTCTCAATGAGGGAAAGACAGAAAATATAATTTTCACACTTAGAAATAACTTAAGCGATATCCACCAAACATGTATGAAACCTGTCAAACTATTAGGCATTGTATTGGATAGTAAATTAAGCTGGTGTAGTCACATTGAGCACTTATGCAAAAGGCTATCAAGAGTCATTTTTCTCTTAAGAAAACTAAAATCCCGCGTTAGTTGTGATACTTTGATTCTTACTTATTTTGGTTTGTTCCACTCGCAACTAAACTATGGTCTTAGACTTTGGGGTAATAGTAGTGAGGTGAAAAAAATCCGGAAATTGTACATATTTTTCTCATATTAACGGTTTTGGCAGTTCTATGATAGGGAAAAGTGATTAAAAATGAATTTTAGGCAACTGAGCTCGTAGAAGATGATTTATCTACAATTTGGAATCAATCGTGAGTTTCTATGAGGAATCAGACTCGTTTTAGAAACTCTTGATCAAAATTAAAATCACAAAAAATGTAAAGACTGAAATCGCCATTTTAAAAATAATCTGTAACTTTCGAATTTTATTGGAATCGAAAGTATTATTTATTGAAGTGGGTAGAGGGGGATAATTTCCACATTCTCACAAGATTTGAAAATTTTATCAAAAGTATTTCACAAGACATGCAGCTTTGAATATAGAAATTGGCCATTTTTTGTGTATTGGAATATGGGCTCAAGTACATTTTCCATTTTTCGACCGAATTTGTCTAATGATGAATGATTTTGGACCGCCTTGATGAGACGAGAAGAATGAAGTGTAGTACGATAAAATCTGAGCACTGTGTCAAAAGTTATAAGTGTTTGAAATTTTGATCCTTGAGGAGTCCTTGAGCGCGCCTCTCCACTAGGAAATACTGAAATGAGGTGCATCCAACGAGTGATTCTCATAGAACATAATCTCATGAACTTATATCATTGTGCGAAATATCAATGTGAGGACAATGTTGTTGGTGATGATGATTGAAGCTGAAAATTAGGTGTTTTTCACAATACAAGGAGCATTGTTGTCAGGTGTACCTGGAAATCTTTAAAGGATAGAGCGCTCTACCTGATCTCAGATTGTAGAGCACAAAATACGCCCAGAGGGATTTTGAATTATACATCTAAATGCCAACAATCTGAAGATATTGTTGATCAAAAACTAAAACTCATCAAAATTGATTTTTTCTTCAAATTCCACTCATTTTTGAAAAATCATAACTCAGTACTCATTGTAGATAGAGAGTTCCGAATGATCTCATTTCATTCGGAATTTTATAATCTAGAAAAAAGGCGAGAGCAAATTGTTCTGTCCGATCACGAGATTTGGCAGAAATAGCTGAAAACTGTAAAATGAGCCGAAAATACAAGGTTTTCGCATCACAAGGAAATTTTGCATCAAGAAATTAGTTCTGGACTTCTCTCATGTACCCAAATAATATATTATAGAATCAGAACTATAATATAAATTGCATGCACCAATGAATATGTTGACTGGACTATAATATGTCGGTTAAATGCATTGTTCTCAAGATATGAGCGTGGAAGAAAAACGCTGAAAAATACAACTTTCAAACCACCCTCAACCCCTTAGCACAAGTGTTAGGAATAGAGACTTTTGATATGTTCTCGTTCCAACTAGTCTCAAAAAAGCTGCAGATTCAAAGATTTTGTTTAAAACATTCCCTCCAAATTACTTTGTCAATTGGTCTATGTTGCAAAAATGGAGATTTCACACTTAACACTAAAGCTGCTGCAAAAGGTGTAAGGAAATTCGTAAAAGTGTGAAATCATACATCAAATTGAAGAGAATTCAATACTCTATGAGCTCATAATCAGCATGGATTTCTCCCATCGATTTTAAAAAAGTTATAAGAGCAAAAATAGGAAAAATTGGTGGCAAACGTGTTTTTTTTTTTCAAAAATGTCACACCTTCAAGAGCGAATATCTCGAAAACTAGAGAAGATATGAAAAACTTTGTCGGATAAATATTCTAGGAAATTTTGTAAGCTTCAATTTGCTACATGACAGTCAAGTCTTTAAGATACATAGTTTTTGAGTTTTATGCGAGGAAAAAAAATGGTTCCTTTAAACCACCCTCACCCCCTTAGCACAGGGGGTAGGGGTGAGGACTTTTGATATGTTCACCTCCTTAGTACCTTAAACAGAACTGTGGGGTCAAAAATTGTCTTCGAAACATTTCCCTCTATACCCTTTCTTGAGCATTCATTGACTGGACTATAAGCTGGTAATTCATGGAAGCAGGTGGAATGTAAAAGTGCAGAAAAAATTTGTTTTAGTGGTGAGGCGAAGGGTTTGCAGCAAAAATATTCGAGCGTTGAGCCCTGTAGCCGGTTGTAGGAATAACGAATAGTAAAGATCAAGAGTGTTATATTAATTATGAAAATAAGGGAGACGTCAGCGGCTTTTATGAGCATATTTATGCGCCAGAGTTGAGGTTGTTATGGATTGGCACGCCTGGCAGCAGTAGCAGCACATGGCGGGTGAAATGGTTAATTGTTTAATTTTATACTTTCGCATCATTTGGTTCCGGCATTTTGCCGCGTTTTTACGACGGGCTAAGCGAATTTATGAGCTCGTTTGAAATTTGAACGTCGACCATTGGGTCAGATGATGGGTGGGGGTGGGGGAGCTCATGAATAATGGCGGAGTACCCCCCTGACCGACTGTCAACCTCGACTCCCTGCCACCCCTTGACAAATCCATACGTACTATACGTACAACCGTCTGGCTGGAGGCCCAATCTACTTTTTCCAGCCAACGATCCAGAAAAATAAGCATGTTTTACAATCTACAGTTTTGTCTGAAATTCTGTAAGGTTTACAAATGACAATAATAATAGCTTGCTTATTATTTCTTCCATCCATACCCATTAGCTACTAAGCTACATACATACTTTCCAACAAATTTGAACCCTGATAACACTGATTTATAAATTGAAAAAGTATCAGATCTCTCTTCATCAGAAACAATATTTATGAATTTTCATTCTGCCCTACATTCATACATTTATCTATATAGTAGTTACGGTACTGGACTTATGGTGAGGTCCACGTTATAATGGCAGTTTTGATTAACATTGGTGTTGCTGTCCTTGACTACCATTCGACAAAACAGATAGCGCCATCCTTTTATAGCTCCACAACGTTGTTTAACCATGTAAACATATAATGCATTAACAAAATATTCAATTTCAATCATGAAAGTTTATTATTTAATATGTGAAAATATATTTTCTCGATAAATAAAATATAATTGGTTATTTTAAACAAGAAGCAATAGTGCTATCATGGTATGCAAGAATGTATCAGCTATCTTCTACAGAAGACAATATCGAAAACGAATCATGAACGATGGGAACTATGGATCGATGAGTTTTTAAACTGGTAAAATGAATCATGAGTGTTGAAAAATGTTCACATTCTCTTATTGCGAACTCTCTGCTAGTTCTCAATCTTTGTTAGTAAACTGACATGCAAAATAAACAGTGAGTGACATGATGTAGCCAACTTGTCAATGACAAGTGGAAGTTATGACAAAGTGTAGTCGCCTTGTCAAATTGATGCAGGGAATAAACAAAAAAAGGAAAATACCGAAAATTGCCTTGCACATTTAACAACAAGTGAACCTCCCAAGTTTTATTTGCATGTTTGAGCGAATGTCGTTCCCCTTTTCACTGTTCAGGACGCTCTCCCTCCCATCAAAACAGATGTCTTCTTATTACTCCCTATTTTATATCGTCACTTCTTGCCAATTTCCGATCATGTCATCCTCTTCCCTCACCGTTCTCTTCCTACTCTCACCACTTGGCTTCGTCCCTCACTCTCGTCCCTTTTCTGATTTTCTGTCACATTCCTCACACTCAAACACACACTCACAAGCACTCAGCCTCCGGCAATAGGCATTCGCGCCCTTCTGCCTGCAGAGTCAATCGGATCCACAAAGAAACACACGTGCTTTTCCAATTTTCCATCTTCCTGTTGCTTCTTCGGCTGCACCCAAGCCACGCAGCAGCAAATTAACTCCTTGCAAAGTGGCAACACCGCACTTCGCCACTCCTCAAAGGGGGGCTCAACCCCAGCCCCCTAACCACGCCTATCATTCACCTATCATTTCACTTATCGAACAAACGGCCTCAAGCATTTCTCAAAGGAGAAGAGAATAACGTTCTCCTTCCAAATGATATGTGTGAGTGTGTGTGAGAGTACGCATGAGCCGGAAACTAACTCATTCCTTACGATGAGATTGGATGATTGATTTTCTTTGTGCGTTTCAAACAAATCATGCACTATCATACAGTATGTGAGATTTTATCATAGTTTCCATTTGAAGTACAATATATGGCTCTTAATTAACTTGAATTATTGATAGATGCAAGACCTTATTAATGAATTCTCCTCATTCTTGTAAGACATACTTCATCCACAATTATTCGTCAGTAGTTCTCAAAGAAACCCACTTTCTTAAATCACCTACTAACTACTTCTGGACTCCTGTAGTAGATAATTGAAGTCTATTATGAACTGCTTTGGAATGGATTTATTTAAATCTTCTTCAATACGAAGTTCTTAGCGCCTAGAAACACCTGAGCATAGACAACCCGCACTACACTCAAGCTGTTCTATTCCTGAAATAGGTAAATCGATAGGATGAGCTATAACATAACATTTAATAAGGTATGGCGATTCCTTAATGGTCATAATATGACCTACAGCACAGAGTAAAAAAGCAGCATTGATCTTTACTTTGTTGCTATGGCATAACCATTCCGAACTGTCAGCATTGATTGAATGAGTATCATTAATGTTATTATTTATAATAAATGCAAACAGTTAAAAGATAAACTCACAATAATAATTCACGATTGTAATTATTCAACACTTTGCTAAATCTGGAGATAATACTAGCTGAGGCCACTTCGCCAGACCAAATACTGACTGGTCTAATGACCCCTGGAACATAAAATATCAAAAGGTAGCTGAATTGTTCCTACAGTGTGAATAAGTAGTAATTCTACCATCCGTAGAGATGGGTGAGTCTTACAAAAATCAACGATTATCCTACTTTGAAGAGACAATGTAAGACTTGTGAGACTATTATTGATTAGTGTTCGCCATAACTGATAGGATTTAACTTTGAATCTGACTAAGAAAGAAATTCTAAAATCTCGGACTGCTTGATAAAGTAAGTAATGACAGCACTCTACAAACGGTTGAGCTAAATCTTTAATAAGAAAAGTTGTTTTCCCTCAACAGAAGTGCCGCTTTATTTCTATACGGCAGAAATGCGAGGAAAATAAGTGCGAAATTGATGGCTACAGTGCGACGTGTGAATTACGTGCCTTGTAGAAAGAAGGGATATGAGCAGGATGCCATCTTCTTTTTGTACTGTATATCTGTATTGTGCAGAGCGTATATGTTTGCTGCTGCGAGATGATACGTTATGTTGCGCTGCGCACCCTTTTCAGCGTTACATTTCTAATGGCAGAATGCGTTTGACATCCAGTTCAAATTGAACATTGTTATGAAGCTGAGCCTGAGCTGTGTAAGGTCGCCCAACTGACTTCCACCTTCACTTCAACAAATCTCTTTCTTCTCTCTCCTTTCAACACAGAGGTCATCATTTCTCTGCCATTATTCCGCTCTACGCCTCTAAATGATTGGTTCTCCCTCTTCCTACTCAACCTTACCTCGTCCAAGCCAACCTCTCCAACTCCCAACACCCTTCGGCCGTCATGTGAAATCGAAAGGAAAGAAAGCTTGCGTCAAACAGTTCCGCCGACACCGTATCTCGCTCTTTTTCTGCCAGATCAAGCAACAATTACCGCCCAGTCAACCAGACTAAAATGTTCAAATTGGCTGGAACAAAAGTGGAAAATTGATATTTTTGAAAATCATCTCGAAACAACACTCACAGAATGTCTCAAAAATACAAGCACCTTCGAACTTGCAGAATCTAATCTAGTTTTAGAATCCATTATGTAGTACGCAAATGCTTGATATAGGAAGTATACAGTTAATAATTATACAGTGTCAAGTAAATATATCAAATCACAAATTACAGTGAAACCCAGATACAAACAGTCTTAAAGAACCACTCGTTGTATAGAGATTCTACTGTGATACTATCATTGCCGAGAAGGGTTGCAAAAATCTTCTTTATTTAACAAGAAAAGTATCTTTGTCAATTAATAGTTAGTTATAATTACTCATTGCTTATAGATCAAACTTGAGAAACAGATGAGTAATCTGCAGAATTTCAACTGCAAACAGAATTCTCTACTCAGTAGATTCATTATCAATCAGTATAGTTTGCTATACGTCTTCCTTGAAAACCAGGCTACCGCATTATCTCTAAATGAAATAGCTTACATTGAACTCTTCTCTACTGGAAAGTGTCATCACACTCTCAAATTAACCTCTTCTTACATCTCTTATCTATTCTTCTTACAAGCATTTAGTTGTATATCCATAATATTTGTTGAGTCTTATATTTCTTATCACACATAAAGAGAACACAACATACTTTGATGGAGGAATGGATTGCAGAAGACGCAGAGTGGAGCATAGCATAGCATTAGAGGAAAACTGCAGTGCGGAAAGAAGAAAAAATGTGAGCAGTGTTGGGATTTCCATGGTGGCGGTCGACAGGGGATTATAAGTCGGAGTCTGGCTGTGGACACCTCAGGCTCAGCGCTCAGGCCGAGATAAATAGCCTTGCTGTCGTCGGATTTTGCTGAAATTGACTTGGAATTGTCCCATTCTAGTTGACAGCAACGAGACTCTCATTTTTCCAGGCAAAAATTAAAAAAGCAATTTCTCGCCCGGCGTTCATCTGTCGGTTTACTCTTCTGTTCCCTTCTTTTTTCGAGAGGAATTATAAGAAAAAGCCATTAAGAAAAGAATGGACTACGGAAAGAATAGACGAGCTCTGCCAATTATTTTCCTAACATCGTTAGAAAGGAAGTCTCTGAAGTTCTTCATGGCAATTCACAATCAGGATTTGATTGAGAATGTTTTCAAGCATGGAACTTGTCCAATTCTTTGTGAAAGAAGGTAAAATGTCTCATAATATTCATTGTCCAATTAGAAATATTTCAAGAGAAGAGGAATAAATAAACAATCAAATTCACTCTCTGGAACGAATATCCTATATCCTAGCTTATTCTGGTTATTATTGACCAGATGGATTTGAAGGATCAAATACCTGCAACAAATACTAGATGAAATAAATATCGGGTGGTACTTAACAATATCAATAAAATCCGTTATTAATTTTATAGTTATTCATCACTTGCCGGAATGAAATCTGAGGAAGAAGTGCATGTAACTCTCAAATAAATTCTTATTGAAACGAGTATGGTTTGGAAATTCACTTATTCCGACTATCATTCATTTGATGCATTAACATTAGGTATAAAACTCTTCTATGTTGACTCAAATATTTCGCCAAAACCTTCACGAGTGTGATGAGATATAAATCATACAAATTATGGATTAGCCTATGAATTATAAATAAAAGTAGGGAATGTACCCCTTCACCCTTCACTTTGTGTCAACTGCCCAAAATTGAATTGTTCTAATCAAGTTTCTTCTAATGCATCTATATAATAAAAAAGACAACTATCAAATGTGAGGTCACGTCGATCTACATTATGCTCTGGTTATTAATATGACATGGAATTTTAAAATTTACATGTTGTGTGTAATGAGGTGAACTGCCAACCATTCATATGTGATGTGGTATTTTTGATATAAACGGGAGCAGTTGCTAAAATCCCTAATTCGCGAATAAATTTGCGAAAAGTTAAGGCCGTCCGGCTCGCAAATATGCTGGGTTCAGACCGCAGCTCTAGCTCAGTAGTAGATGCATGAATATTCCAAATATAATTAATCACCACAGGGTTCAATGACTGGTGATTAATAATTCTTACCGCTGCTTCCGTGAAGTTGTTGAGGAATACCAATAAGGAAGTCAAAAAGATAGCCGGTGACTGATTATCAGTAACCATATATTCAATCGAGAATAATGAGAATCAACTATGGTTTTTCTAATTGACTCTTAAAACGCTTGTCATGAATACAGGTATGCACCAATTTACCCTTTTGAAATTCCTTGGAACTTACAGCGCCAGTTCTTGAAGCTCTCTGGATCCTTATATGATATACTGTAGACTTATTAATATAATTATCAGTAGGATTTTTCTGGCTGACTAGTGCGACTATCATCAAAGGATGACAAGTAATAAATGCTCTGAATAAGATCAATGTTAATTGATTCACTGATTTGATATGCTGCAGAAGATTTTCGCTTGGTACCAAGACAGCTCAAACTGTATATCACGAGATGAATTAGGAAATAATAAAAACTTCTAAGATTTTGTATGCTGACATAAAACATAAAGTATATTCCCATAAAATAATATATATAAAATATTCTTATATCTATAATTTTCTTTAAATAAATAAATTTTCTAATATTTTAATAATTATCACAAGGTTTGTTAGCATTCACAGTTGTGAGCTGTAAAAATATGTATATTCTCAATACTAATATATAGACTTCAAGTTGGTTCAGAACTAGACAAATTGGAACCTGTTCAGTATATAGATTTACTAGAACATACTTTGATCAATGAACAAAAAATAATTAATAAGAATAACAATTTAATATCTCAGGGTTTATGAGTTCATGCCGTGCATGGAAATAAGCTTCCTACATATATCAATAAATTCATGAACGAGTTTTTATAACTTATATGATAGTAGTCGACACGTTGCGAATTTCTTAAACTTGAATAAATTTATATAGCACTTTAATTAATTCCCCAATTCACTGATAAAGGCCAGCTAATGAGCTCATTAGAACTAATACACTCACAGTAATGATGTTCTTGGAGTTCTTGTAGAATAATTAATTATCTCCAATAATTAATTAGGCGGGTCCTTTTCATCTCTGCTGGGCTCGTGCATGGTCCAGATTTCTTATAAATTTCTATCAGTATTAAAAATATATTTATGGGAATAAATTACAATTAAGAACTCTTTAGCAACACTGAGTTCACAAATAATTGAACATTAATTACATATACTTCACATTTAAAAAGGGATTGGCTTGATGCTTTTAAAAATTAATTGGAAGAAAGAACCCTAATCTCCATGTGCTCCTCACAGATCGAGATCACAAGCCAGAGAGAATGATTTTCAGAATAATTTCATGTCTTCCTTAAACGATTTATAAGCTTCCTTCTGATTGGCTTTCTAATCTTAGTAAGACGTGATGTAATTGGTTCTTTAAGATTCGGGGTTTTCCTAACTTAGTTATACAAAGATAAATAAAAATTTCTAAATACATAGGTTAAGTAATAGTCTGAGAGTATTCTAATAAATAAATCTCGATATATGATGCTATAATACAATATACATTTAATTTTTTATGTGAGCTTTGTGTACTCTTGGTTTTCATATTTTTTTAAATTTCAATAAATACTCGAGTAACAATAATAGTTGTCCTGATCTATTTGCATAAACCTTCCCTAGTATATCTCTATACTTATAGAAGGCTAAGCCCCGACAGACTGAAATCACACCACAGCCCAAACTACTGAGCCTAAAAACTTGAAATTTTGCATGATTGTTTATGGTAGCCTGAAAACATCCACTGAGAAAGGATTTTCAGAAATTTGCCCCCCTGAGGGAGCTGGGGCCCCCCCAAAATTTTGTACTTTTTAACCACTCATTGCACAGCATAGTCATGAGGAACTTTTATGTTCAGCTACGAAAAAAAATTAGATCTATGAAGAAAAATTTCGATCAGGAGCACAGGGGGGTCCAGGATAGGGCATTTTTCAAAAATTTTGATGTAAAATCACACTACAGCTCAAACTAATTCTCCTACAGACTTGAAACTTTGCACAAATATTCTTCAAATATGCTAGACGCGCACTAAGAACGGATTTTGAGATATTTTGCCTCTAAGGGTTTCAAAGAATGAAAAAGGATCCTATTAAGTAAGGTTAAGAACATGGTGAGTGCCATATGGAAATGAGATAATTTATTTATTGACATGTGATATTCTAACATATGTTGTAATCATTGGAAATAACAAATAATATGATAGAAATTCAAAAAAGAACATCTGTTCTATTATTGCTTTCTACCTGATTCCACTCAACCTCAATAATATTGTTCTGATAATTGATAAATATGTTTAATAATATTATTATTATTATTATTGATATAATAAAAGTATTGTTTAAATAGTAAATTATTATCATTACTATAATAATAGTATTGTTTTGGTAATCAATAAATATTTTTATTTTCACAAACTCTGTATAATTTATAATGGTGAATGTGAAACAGCTGCATCGGAGAAATTATCTCAAAAACATATGTTTAGGAAAACCATAGTTTTGAACTTCGTTTTCCTGATGCAATGTATAAGCCTACACGTGGCATGTATTATTAATTTTTCAGCTAGAACAGTTTTTTGAGACTGCTAAATAAACGTCTACAGTTTTATCAATGCTGTATCGGCAATATGAAAACGCATGCAGTTAATATGTCTTTAAATAAAGGTGTTGATATCTACATGATAATTATTCTCTACCATTTATATTTAATTAAAATTTAAAAATTATTCAAGCCTTGATAGTATGATTGACTCACTGTACAGTCAGTCGAAAATTTTAATATTGAAATGAGGGGTATTTTGGCAAGCTGAACAAAAAAGTAAGGTCCTATGCACCTTTTTGATATTATTTCTTCAAATGAAAAATGAGTTTTGTGGCTTGTCAAAACTCCCCCTGAAAGAGAACTATTCATTTTATCCTATCTTTTAGTAAAATAACAATGATTTCTGCATTGAATAACATCTATCTTGCCAACAAGTATCGAACTCTTTGTGAATTTAGATATAACCTACACTTTAGATTCAAATAATTCTATTAATAAATTCATGGAAATTGAAGAACTTTTTTCAGTTAGTTGATGAAATTGATTATCGATAGAGAAAATGATTATAATTTTATCAATACAGTATTAGTTGAATGAATTGTTGATGTACTGAGTTCTTGGTCAACAATAATTCAATATTGGTATTTATCCAAACATTATTTTTTTCAGAAGTTATTTCATTTGAATTAGAAAATATTTATAAGATCCTATCAATTTATCATTTGTAACAATGAATTCTTCAAAACATGAATTTAATCAAATAAAAAATTGCCCATACTTCTGTATTCATGTTCGCATGTTTTCCACTTGTGATGGATAGCCAAAATATTGTGGAGCAAGCTGCACGGCGAATTGTAATCGAGGGCTCTGATTGGCTGAAAAGTTCAGCGTTCGGAGTTAGGTTCGCACCTTTAGTTGTTACAGGACATTCACCTCAAAACATCCACTACAAAAGGATTTTTAGAAATCTGCCCCCTCCCTGAGGGAGCTGGGCACTTTTCGAAAATTTTGATGTAAAATCACACTACAGCTCAAACTAATTGGCCTACAGACTTAAAACTTTGCACAAATAATCTTCAAACATGCTAGATGCGCACTAAGAACGGATTTTGAGATATTTTGCCTCTAAGGATTTCAAAGGATGAAAAAGAATCCTATTAAGTAAGCTAATGGTAAGGTGAACTCCATATGGAACTGAGATAATTGACACATGATATTCTAACATATGTTGTAATCATTGGAAAGCTTAAAACAATTTCATCAATTAGCTGATCGAATTAATTTTGCGTTGATTGAGAGCGCGAGCTTACCACGTGTTTGTTCCATCATTGTATGCTTGGCCAGTTCGGTTTGCGCCTTCTATCAGCTGTATATGGAGTCTCATACACTCCGATTAGAACAGAGCACAAAGGTTTTCTTTGGCTAGGAGATCGTTGATAATATTCTTTTTTCAAATTCAAATTTTATTGCCATCAAAAATCACATTGAAAACTTTCTTAATAGACAACAAGATTACAGAAACAAAATGTCAAGCATATACCTACATTTAATTGTAGCACGGCCAGAAAAAGACAAACTTGAGTACTAGCCGTGAGTTTATTAAATATAACTTAATATATATATATTTTTTTGTTAATATTTTGTGAATAAAAATTATGAGTTGATGAGAGATGCAAGTAATTCCTTATATTTGATCCCAATGGTTATTTATAATACAGTAGTCGGGGTCACTGCAATCAAAAATTTTTTATTCTGTACAGTAGCTAATAAATTTCATACGTATTGATTGTCCATAATGTATCCAGTGTCCATAATGGAAGTAATTGAACTACTCAAAATTAATGGCTCACTGGTCCCTCATAGTTTTATAGTATTCCTGGTCTTTTTGCCTGTCTTTTTCAGCGTTGTCTATCAATAATAAAGCTTAATTTACAATTAGCTTACCCAGCTTACTTCGTACCGCCAATGTATCTCATGTTACACTTGACTTTATTTGGTGAATCATGAAATTTATCTGACAATCAACATGTTCACTTACATCTCAATACGGACTTCCTATGTGATTAGTCATGCAGCATTCATTATTCCGAAAACATTATTATTCTTCTCAATCAATTGGTAGTAATATCTATCAGTGAAGTTTTCAATTAAAAAAAAGGTTATATGTGTTAGTGTTTCAAAGAAAAATATTCAATGTTTTCATAGCTGTAGATTGTCGATATATGGTCCAGGAAATATGCGATGTACAATGAATCACACAGAATTCCATATTCTTTCTAAATTCAAAAAATTGTAAATTATTCTTTCATTCTTCAGTAATTAATGAATGCTATATGAATACCATACATATAATATAATATACTATATATATATATATATATATATATATATATATATATATATATATATATATATATATATATATATATATATATATACTCTTTCATTAGGTGAATAATTTTTTTCAACATTTTCCAGTTTCTCAATGATAGGGGAGTGATAATTATTTGTATAGGTCTTCTAAGGAACCATTATCAACAGCTGGTACCAATCAACTACACTTCAACTCCAAACTACCGTTTTAATACCAGTACACAATAATTTATCACAGGGTGATATGTTTATTACAGCTGGTAACTTTAGATGCTAAATCATATTATCACAATATTATCTTGAATCATGATCATCTTTTCGTTCTTCAGTAGCCGCTCAGCCGAAAATTTCGAAAACATATGTCTGTAAAATGGAATAATAAATAATTATTATTAGCCCCCCTATTAAAATTTCTGTTCAGAAACCATCCCCAATATTTACACAACATATTCCCAAAGTTTCATGCTGTTATGTCAAGTAGTTTTCAAGTCTACAGAGAACAAACAAACACACAAACAGACATTTATTTTTTATAAATAGATTTCCATTCGGCTCAAACAAAAGCCTCTTTTAATGAAGGTAGAATGATAAGGATTCAGTTCTGCTGTTTTAACATTTTTTCAAATCACTTTCAAAAAGTTCATGTAGTACCTACTATTGTGTTTGAGACACTTCTGGCGCTATCATAGTTTCACCACTATTCTGTTCCACAGCCCTATCTCTTGCAGTCGTTAACTATATCTATAATAATAATAATAATATAAAGTAAAGAGCTGGCTTATGCACGTACGGGATAGGAAAATTATGTTTGACGCATCATCACGTCTCAACTACTGGACTAATTAACTTGAAATTTTGCTTATAGATTCTTAATTAACCAAGGATGGTTATAGGCCTATTCTCAATTCTTCAAAATTTCATTACATCAAGTTTTCATTTTGTCAAGTTTTAAAATAGATCCTTGCGAAGCACGGGTTCTTGCTAGTAATATTTATATTTTATGAGTAAAAAACTATAATTCAATTCGTAGTAGCTGATTGAGCAATCAGCTGGTTTGTTAGGTATCGATTCAAAAAACTGTCGATTGATGTATTAAATCAAAATAAAGCATTCTAACCTCAAAATGTACATGCAAACTTTTATTTTTTATAATCTGCCAATAATAAATAAGCCGCTTTATAATTTTTATTTCTGCCAAAGAATTCTCATTATGGTTGAATTACAATTTTGCATGGTTCTCTTATCGCTTTAGATAATATGATTGTTCCTTATCACAAATAACATTCGATTTTACTTGAGCGGTACCTTGACTAGGCTATCTATTCTTTCCATTTTACAATTCTACTAAAGCTCAGTAGTTTATTTCAAAAGTATTTTGTGGTGCTAAAATACCACGTCACATGTGTAAAGCTGCGTTTACACTGTGTAACTTTGTTATATATAACTTTTGTTAGAGAAATAAGTTATAAAACTTTTGTCATGCAACAAAAGTCTGATAGACAAAAAGGAATTTGTAACATGTTATAAAACAAAAGCATCAGTTTGTGGGTCTCAATATATTATGGCAGTCATCATGGCGACTCCAGACGATGATATCAATGCTGTTCCCGTTCAGACAACTGCTGACAATATTAATGATGAATGCCACCGTAGAGCAGCTTGGTTGTGTGCCAGCGTGCTTCTAAATAGCATCAATGCTATTCTCTTTCAACTAATGCTGACAGTATAAGGGGAATCTCACTATAGAACAGTAGCAGTAGCAATATTTGTAGCAAGACAATTTGGACGAATGTTGTGTCCATACATGACATCAAAACCCATTCAATTTTATCATTGAAATATCCTTTCGTGAGTTGGAAATCTAGTCGCAAATTTAATTATTAAATGTAATTGATGAAGCGAGATTTGGATTTTGTAGGGAAAAATTGATGTTTTGATTCAAACTGCTTCTTTTAGTTTTTTTATATATTTATTTAAATAAGGGAGTGCTTGTAACCGGACCTTTGGGTATCAGGCCAAGGGACAATTTCAAGGTAAAGTTAAGATAATAGTTCATTGTACATTTTTTCCAGACCCATAATTTTAAATAATAATTTGTTTTTATTCAAAACCCTGAACGACCACTTTAGTCATTTCTTTCCTTACACCATTACAGTTGCTTCTACAGCTGCCCGTTTGTATGTCTCAGTATGTTACAATATATTCTGCATACACTAATTTACAATAAATGACAGTTATGCTATTTCTTCAACGAATCTCACGAAATTATTATAATGATTAGTGAGAATGAAGATTGAATGCAATTTGAATAACGATAGCATAAAATATTGTGATGTAACTACATAAATCGGCGGTTTTTAAGTGTTTGCAAAATCTCTATGTTTGCAGCTTTTATCCTTGAGGTGTCCTTATGCGCGCCTCTCCACTAAATTAAGAGCATCTAACGGGTGATTCTCATAGAACATGATCTAGTTACTAGATAACAACTAACAAGTTACATGAATTTTTAACATTTTTGTTAAAGTTGTTATAAAACCGAAGTTTTATAACAAAGTTATACAGTGTAAACGCAGCTTAACAGCCGTACTCGAACGTTCATATATACAAATTCTATTGAATCCTGAAACTGGATTGAAGTTTGTGCTCATTTCTAGTTGAACCATCATGCGAAATAATTTCTAGACGTTTCTGCTTCTGTTTGCACTTTACTTGAAAATTATACTCGAAGTTAAGCTCATTTGTACTCACTTATCAACAACAAAATACATATTTGTCAATCAACATCAATCTAAGATCTCTAAGAATCATTCTACAGTCAATTCAATGAACAACGACAATATTTTTGCAATAATTGAATGCCCTATTCTACTAGGAAGAATATTTGGAATCAACCAATATACAATTACAGTATCAGGTGATACAATTACAGTATAGTATTCTTGTACAATACACGGAGTCATAACACAGTGCAAGTACAACGTAGTTTGTACCGATTTTTCAGCGGTCTATTGAATCATCCACAATCCGTGGACAAATTATACGTTGACAATCCGTAACTTATTGACAAAAGTCCCAACGTAAATAACAACCGTAATTTAATTACCAATGTGAATTCAACAACCGCTTCACAGTAAAAGTCTATCTCTGTGAAGCAAACTATGAAAAGATGAAAACAACGTATCATCTCATACTAGCAATACTTTTCACGCAGTAATTCCAGGAAAAAATACAATTCAGTTGACTAGTGTTACAAAATTTGCCCTAATTCCACGGCTCATTCATCCAGAGCAGCGAGAAAGAAACAAATTCCACAGAATTTTCTGCTGTACTAATTAGAGGCCCTGTGTGTGCGAGGTGGTTGAAAATCTGTACTCAGCTACTGACAATGACGATGGCATATTTTCCGGGTGAGATTAAGCCTTCACATGCTGTGTGCCAAAAAAACTGACATTTCTATCGCAATCGAATCGAAAAACGACGAAGCTCAATCAGAAACAGGAATGAATGCATGAGCTGTGCCAGCGGAATATTATTGTCATTGCTGCACTCCCGTTGTTGAGCTGATGACGAGCAAGTGAATATCCAGAAAAATGAATTTGTTAACAGAATAGATCTGCACTCCTCAATGCTACTGAGGCTAATACAGTCTAGTTTATTTTTAAATTCAAGCTGATTAATTTTTTATTTCATAATTTGATTAAACTGATTTACAGATTAAATGATTCAAATGATTTAAAATGATTTGAAGTATATGGATAGCTAAAGAATCAAAGCCAAATTGATGAAGTAATGTTGATATCAAGGAAATCAGTACGCTTATTTATTGTTGAAAATAAGGTGAAGTGGGGAGTACTGTACTGCCTACTGCTACTGCCTATTGCTTAATGCCCAATGCTTAAAAGCTGTTTTAAAGAAACCAATCTAGAAACTTATTCATCCAGGAAAACTTTGTTGTGCCAACTGATTTCAGTATAAATACTTATTGAGTGTTGAAACTGTATTATCCATTGTGGAGAGAGAATTTTGTTTGGAAAACAAGAAGGAAAAAATAGTTGACTCAAAATTCGATTCGGTTTGATTATTTTAAGCAACAGCCCGGTCGAATTACGTATTTGCGGAAAGACGCTTGACTGCAAGACTAAGAAGAAGAATCAATTCACAAACCGAGCTACTTTGTATTCACGAATTGGCATTTGCCAAGAAGAGAAGAAAAAAGAGCAAAAGGACATGCCGATGAAAGCACAACCAAAAGCGAATCAATCAGTGGAATAGCAATCGATTTGTACTGAATGGGCTTCTCTCTACGACCTGAATAAATGAATAGACGGTCAGGCAACGGGGGATGAAAGTGAACACAAGAGAAAAAGGCTTAGAAAAAGGGATGAGTGGTTGTGAGAGAGAGGAGGGAAAAAGGCGAGTGGTGACTTTGTAAGAGAGGAGAGATTTGGTTTGATTTAGAATCTACTTAGAATCCTACCGATAGATAGAATTATTCTGTTGGGGTCCAAGCCGTTTGAATACAAATCACATCTTTTGACAACAATTGAAAGATACATTTAACGGACCTTTGGGTGGGGTATTTGCAAGCAACTATTCATTCACTGATCTCATCCGCATTCGAGAAGAATGTTCAATCTATAATTTATTACTATACTTTAATAATTTCGAAATATTAGAAAATAACTTCATGAATGATGATGAAATATGTTGTTGCGTTCCTTAATAATCTTTGAGTTTTTGAAGTGATCTAGAACTTGTTTCAATGCTGACAAATGATTGAAACAACATGTTACAAGAAGAGTTCTGTATATCTTACATTGAGATTCTTCAATATATGAATATAACACGAGGAACAATTTGTAAATCGATTAATAGAGAATAACTTTCAAATTATCAATGACAATAATTCTTTGATCAGTCAATAAATTACAGCAAACAGCCACAAAATAGACAAGAAGTTTTCTTGGAGGATTGTTGACAAGAATTATTGCTATCAAAGTACCCACAGCTCTAAATCGAAAAAGGATAGGATATAATGGGCTTATGTCTGTAATAATATGGCATTAAAATTAAATTCAGGACTGAATTTGATCGTCAATTATTTAATTCTTATTACTTCTTCACCTCACCATCTTCTATCACACATTATCATATGAATACTTAGAATACTGTTTCTTCACGAGCACTAGTTAATACAAGAAACGACTACACTTTGTGAAAAACACTCTGTTTAGGAAAGCTATCGTTGATGACCTTTGCTGACTGACCAGCTGACCTTACAGTTAGATGGGCTTTTTACGACGCCAGACGCCAAAAAAAGAAAAATGTCCGCCGTCCAGTCTGGCATGTCCGTTTTGCAGCGTCGCTTTCTGACATTTGCAATCAGCTCAACCGGCATATCTCCCTGCCGACGCGGCGCTTCAGAAAAACCTTCTTCCACCAGCACACGGCCCCCTACTCACTTGCTCTTTGTTTACCCTAGAGAGACACACTTACTTTATGCTAACACAGTAGACACACTGGGGTGTTAAACACCCCAATTTAATTTTACATTTTTCTTTGAAAAATAAGAAATACTTCATCATTT
The DNA here is from genome assembly GCF_014356525.2 of Nilaparvata lugens. Lineage (NCBI taxonomy): Eukaryota > Metazoa > Arthropoda > Insecta > Hemiptera > Delphacidae > Nilaparvata > Nilaparvata lugens. Next base: position 23,093,652 of record NC_052507.1, read on the forward strand.
CTTAATCATTTTTGTTCCAAGTGCATACAGAAATCAAAAGTAAAGCACTGCTTATCAATATTTATACTAATTTTAGAAGTACGTATGTTCCGCCTAAGTGTTGGAGCTCCTAATACGGTTTGAACGAATGGTTTGATCATTACCTATGACAACTTCATCAAAAACTCACGTCTCCTCATTTTATTGTTTTGAATCTCAAGTTGTAGAGAATCTTAGCATTCATTCCAATCTGATCCATCATCCCATACCACATTCGTTGTGACAATACAAGTAAATCTTTGTAATAAAAGTGTTTGAAAAGTCCTACGTAAAAGACACTCTGGGGTGTTAGACACCCCAAATGAAGAACAAGATGAGCTGGTGAACTCGTAGAATGCTATTACTGACTGGAAGTGGTGGAGAGTATTTGACAATACTACAAACCTAATTTAGACTAGGCATAAATTGCCATCTGTTTGATATTGTCAACTGCAGAACAGAAAAAAAATCCCTGGGGTGTGAAACACCCCAGTGTGTCTCTTTAGGGTTTAGTAGCAAATGAGATAGTCGACATTGTCTAACAAGCTGTTGGATTGGTACAAGGCCATCAGGAAATGGGAGCTGGTCGATTGCCTAGGGCGTGACGGTCAGTAAGGCGCCCCAGAATCGATGAATTTGAGGGAAAAATTGATGGAATTGAGTATAATTTATTGATGCAATGCAATTATAGCTATTAATTTAGCGATCAATAGTGAATTTCAAATTTCAGCTTCATTATCACTCAACACCAATAAACCTATAGGTCCTCTCATGAAACTATGATCTTCCATCTCAATCTCATCTTTACCTACCTACCATTAAGGAAAATAGCCTAGTAATTTTATGAGAATCATCCTCAAAAAGAGTGATTTTCGAACATGAAGTAATCCTGTATTGCCAAGACTCGGATTATCGATACTCTACAGTTTGTTCTTAAAAATTGTCCACGATAGGACTTTTTACCAAATTTGTAACTTTGGAAAAATGGGAAATCACTAGGCTACTGCTTGTAATTTTCCAATCATGCATGCCCTACATTTCGAATGGCTGAGGATTTCAATGAAATATTCCGTGATCTCTGAGCAAAGATAGGGCGATGAAAATTGTTCAAATCAATTCAATTTTACTTTGAGCATAGTGCAAGATGAGAAAAACGAACTTCCAAGAGATCCTTTATTTTCGAAATCATGTCAATATCATTTCGTTACGAGATTGGAAATTATTGTGAATATCAATTTCCAATCACAAGTCTAAACAAAGAGAGATGTTAGATGAGATGTTGCGTTGAGTTGCGAGGCCCCGAACACCCAGATTGAGTTGAGCAAGGCGAACGTAGCACAAAATTCAATTATTCTGGTTTGTCCCTCGATACTCATCACAGTTTCTTTACAAAGTTCTTTTCTCTCACTTCAATATTCATCTTCTCTGTAAACAGCAATCCAATAATATCATAGTTTTTTCTCTCTATAAATGACGTTCTCTGCAAAAGCTTCCCTCTATTTCAATTGATAAAAAAAAAAAAAACTCTAAACAGAATTAGAACCAAGCACGGTCGATGTGGTGACTTGTTGTATAAATGGGGCAAAATACCATCGCCCTCCTGTGAATGTGGGGAAAAACAAACAATTGACCATATAGTGAAAGAGTGTGCAATCACAGCCTTCAGAGGAGGAACAGAAGAAGATTTCTTGATGGCAACTCCAGAGTCAATAGCTTACTTAAACGGACTGGACATATGACAAGGGATTATTCCAATGATGATCCTGAAAATGGAATGGATACTGATTGATACGTCTTGAAAGCCATACGCTAAATAAATAAATATTTCAATTGGACTCCTAGAAGTATTTTCTTGGGAATTGATAGGTAGTAAATTGGTATGATTTTTTATAACTGTGAAAATGATTTCTAGGAATATACCATTTGAAGATGAACTTCCACTTATGATAACAGAACTTGCCAAAGAAATTGAAATGAATATTACACAAGATATTTCACTGCTGACACAAATCATAAACTTGATTGAGTTGTTCAAGCGTTATCAACCATAACGGGGTATCGTGCTTCGCTCAAAAGTACAAAGGCTAAAGCTGGTCACACACTGATTAGTTAAGACAAGTCTAGTCACGTCTTAGTCACAATACTTCACATAGTTGCTTATGGAGTCATGTCTAATTGCAATGACTAATCAGTGTGTGTTACGTCATAGGCAGCAATGTGTCTAAACGTGACTAGTCTTGTCTTGACTAATCAGTGTGTGACCAGCCTAAAGCTATACTCACACCAATTAGTCAAGACAAGGCAAGACATGATCAGACACGTTGAGTCACAATACTTCACATAGCTGCTTGTGACGCAACTCACACTGATTAGTCATTGCAATTAGACATGTCTTCTTAAGCAACTATGTGAAGTATTGTGACTGAGCGTGTCTGATCATGTCTTGTCTTGTCTTGACTAACTGGTGTGCGCCCAGCCTTAGGAAACTCGAAGGTGAATGAGCATGCTATTGAATTTCTGTTGAAATTGACAATTTTAGTATTTATACTCATGCATTACCCACAGAAAATGATACGAGTATGTTTGTTTTGTGTAATGTAAAGGAAGGTATCAGCAATTGGGAAGGAAATTGGAGCAGTTGATGATTTTTTTCTTAATGTAGCCTAGATTTTCAATTATGGAAATATTATAATCTCTTTATAACTGCCCACATTAAAATAGCAACGAAATAGACACTGGAGCAACTCTGGTTTTCAAATTAGTCTCATTGCTATCTCACTCTCATTGTCATCTCACTATGAACATTACATTGAACCAGCATACTGTATTTTTAAAAAGTCAATAAATCAAAATTTACGTTATGTTCGCTCTGTTTTATCCTTTCAGATGTGTCTGGAATCATATAACGTCGAATATAAAATAACGTCGAAAAATTTGGTAACTCAACAGCTGTTTTTCCACACGCTCACACTCTGTCTCGTTTTCAACAAATAATGATAGAGAACTCTCTCTAGATCAGCTGCTAATCAAAGGACAAATTGATCCTTTCTAAGGACTTTCAGCGAGTTTTCCCAGGGATGAGACCTAGTGTTTCTCTGTCTCGTTTTTAACAAATGATGGAGAATTCTCTCTAGATCAGCTGCTAATCTAAGGACGAATTAATCCTTTTTAAGGACCTTCAGCGAGTTTTCCCAGGGATTGACAAAAGACCTAGTGACTCGAATTTCTGTATCATAAACCAACTATTTTCCAAATTTCGTAAGAATCGTTAGAGCCGTCTTCAGAAATACACCAGAGTGTTTCAGAGAAACGGGAAATTTTGAAAGTTAAATAATTTCAAGAAAAACAAATCTTTAAATAAAGCTTTTCATATCATTCAATATTGAAAATAATGCCATTTTAGAATAAATAATACCGTAACATTTATTTTTTGAAGATGACATCTTGCAGGTGTATTCCTTTTCTACGTAAACAATCCTGTAGTCTCTTCATCACATTTTCCATGGTTTGACGTGACATTACAACTGGAATTTGAAATCGCTTCTCGAATCTTGGCTTTCAATTCTTCCGTTGTTGCAGAATTGAAAGCCAAGATTCGAGAAGCGATTTCAGGAATTCCAGTTGTAATGTTACGTGAACCATGCATGGACAATGTGATGAACAGACTACATGAATGTTTGCGTAGAAAAGGAACATGCCTGCAAGATGTCATCTTCAAAAAATAAATGTTACCGTATCATTTATTCTGGAATGACATTATTTTTACTGTTGAATGATATGAAAAACTTTATTTACAGATTCGTTTTACTTGAAATTATTCAACTTCCAAAAATGTCCCGTTCCTCTGAAACACTCTGTATAAACAGATAAACATATATGAACAGAAATTGGTCGTTTAATAGAATAGGATTCTAAAGAATTATCTTAGAGTTTGAATTCTAATCATTTTAAACTGAATATACATACAGAAAATGCACATGACACGAAACAATCAAAATTTCAGATTATAAGAATAATAAGGATGATGAAGTATCTTGAAAAAGTACTGATAAATATATGGAGCATCACTACTTAAAGCAATCTACCTTTTCAGACATGAAGCATAGGTACACTAACATATTGTTCTGCAATCTTGAAAATGTATATGTCCTCACTCACAAGAGAGTATTTTCATAATATAATGTATGAGTGTAGTGTTCAAATATTTCTACCGTTAGCCTGTACCCTATAATATATCAATTTGTTATACTTTGTAAAGTATTTGAAATTTGGGTAGATGTGAAAATCCCTAGCTGAAGTACTAATAGGTCTGAATAAAATAACTGGCTAATATCGCCAATGAGATAACAATAAAGATTAGATAGCATCAGCTTGTTCTGGCTAAACGGTACAATAACCTAAAAAGGAATTGAAAGAATTTTTTGCTAATATATAATATTATATAAAATTTTTGAAGATTGAGGTTAGGTATAAACATTCAGTGATCGGCGACCTAACGATCGACCGAGTCAAGCAACATAGAATCTGACCAAACCCCTTGGCAGAGATCTATTGCAGCAAAACGGTATGCAATTTGAAAGAACAAATGGTCACGTGGCTAACTATTACGAAGCATGAAATAAATATTAGTATATAGAATATTAACTAGCATGTAGAGAGCATACTTAAAAAACCTAATAAAAATAATTAAATGTATCCAGGAAATAGGAGGTTACCAAGCGCATGAATACTGAAACAATTTGCATGCACCAATCGCATGATGGCAGTTAATAGGCGGCAATAGTATGCCAATTCAAAAATATTTATATATATTTCTATAAATGATTGGGATTTATGTAAAATTATTGTATAGTCTATGTTATAGATATGGCCCGAAGGCAAGAAATTATTAAACATACAACATAAGTAATAATTTAATATTTTAGTACGATCTATTTGAACCTTTAATGGCGGAGGACTAGGATATTCAAATTTTATGTAAATTTGAAAGTCGGAAATAAGAATTGTAAAATTGAGAAAGGAGAACCATCACTCGCCTGCCAAATGCCACCATGAGAGGACCCTAAATATTTTAGAGCGTAATACCTTGCTATAACTTGTAAAAGCTAAAGTTAGATTGAATTATTAAATTTCTTAAAAGACTTTGTGATGCTCTTATAAAGCAGAAGTCATTTTCATTTCTAAATAATTTTTGTAACCCCTTGGAAGAGACGATTCCGGCTACCATAGTCCAGGACCACCAGGAGTTGGATCGACATCAGCGGCTTATAAGAAGATTTCGACACGTGAGTGAGAAAAATTGAATTAGTGATGGGCGCCCTTAGTGCTTCGAATTTATCTAATAATCAAAGCTAGCTTGTCGAAAGGGTTTTCTTATAAATTAAGAATTTAATAAAAAATACTTGCGCAAGTAAATATAGTATTAAAGGTATTTTATTAAAGGAATAATGAATCAGTACATTTCAGAAAATTCTAATAAACCAAAGAAGTATAAAATCTACACTATTAAAACATATTCATATGATCTTTAATTTTTGTAATAATTTGCGATAATTTGTTGTAGCTCTAATTCACTAGATGAATTGCTCTACTTATTCCATCAGGTGCCGAATCTTGCACCCTGAGATAAAATATATATTCATTACAAGGAAATCTACTAGATACTAGAGAATTTAATATATATATTTGGATTATTAGTTGCCAATTTATCAAGTCGATCTTAAGGAACCTATTTTTAATTGAATTGTCCAAGTCGACAAGTATTAGCAAGCTCATATCGCAGCTACATGCAAAAGGATGCATATGATTTAAAATAAAGGCACATGGTAATGTTTCGTGCTATAAATCTAGAGTATAATGTTTAGCCTGTGATATTTTACTGATTTCAATTATTGTTCTATTTTTTATATTTTATATTTTTATCGCTCTTTATATTTTTGCCTTGATCTATTTTTTGCAATATTTGTTAATATATGTATCAAATTGTTTATGGTGTGCAATTTATTTTAATTCCTCAACACTATAGGATAAATATCATATATATATATATATTTATTTTTTAATGAATTACAAGAGTTATAGGGGAAGCTCATACCTGGGCCTATAGAGATTTTTATGAGACTGTATCCTATTAAAAAACCACGACCTAATTTATATAATTATATCAAATATTTCATGCTCTACCGACTGATGCCAAGCAGGAGGCTAATCGTTATTTAAATATAAAGAATAACGTCAGAGAAACATGTCGCCCAACGTGATAGGCCACGGATACGACAGAGAAACATGCCGTACCAACATGGGACTGATGATGAGAGCTGAGCTCATTAAATAATTATTTGTAATTAAGTCAAGACCCATATTGAGGATAATAATTAAAGACAAGTCTAGTCATATTAAAATTTGTCGTGGATGGATAATGAAACTATAGATATATGAGTATTGAGGAAAACAGGCGAAGTAAACTTTGTATTACTTTTTGGGGAATCAATAGCTTTAAATAAAGAGAAATTATATGTTTTAAAGAAAATTTTATATTATTGTTATTGTAAAAAATATATGTTTTATAGAGAGAGATTATATTTTATAAGCCTAAACTGCTATTACTTTCTAGTCAAGAATATATATGTATTTAAGCCAGTTGGGAAATGAGTCACAGTCTGTAAACTAGTCAGGAATTAATATTCAATATTGGGGGCGCTAGAGCATTATAAAAAACTTAAGTATAAATACCTTATTTTTTGGATATCCAAACACTTTGCACATAACTGTTTCACTGTAAGTCCCGGTTTGTGTCTCTTTTTTAAGCATTTTTGCATATTATTCATCACTTTTTTAATTAGCATTTATCATATTTGACACAATGAATCACACTCCCGCAAACTCTGAAGTTTCATATATGTACGGCGGTTGCACAGATCCCACTTTGTCGACTCCCAGCACATCAAACCCCACAATGGTAGATGCCAATACGCCACGAGAAAGGGAACCAGGAAGTGTCGGGTCGATAGTCTTCGATCCACAAGGTCTGCAACCTCTATCATCCACTTGAATCGACACCGCTGACACACCATTGAATCAACGGATAGCAGAGATCAACTTTGAAGGGGGCGTGGAGCAGCCTGCAGAACCCGCATCTCCAGAGGCCGAGTCACATCTGAGCAAACAAAGTCTATTTTCAGTCACAGAGCTAGATCCATTTAAAAAGGTAATAATGGAACAAACTAGCAGTATGTTCAATATTATGTTACAAAACACAATGGATAACATGATGCAGGAGATTAAAAAGGAGAATGCGGCAATAAAAGAGGCAAATAAGCAAACAGTGGAACAGGGCATGAAAGAGACAGCAGGCGCTATACAATCAGTAGAACGATGGTTAGATACTATTGAGAGTAAAGTAGAGAATCATAGAGAAGAATTAAAAGCAATGATAAATCTACAGAAAGAAAGTCAGGATAAAGTTACGGCAGGATTATCGGAAAGGTTGGATGCGGTTACCTGTGAACTAAACGAAAGGATAGATAACTTAACCACACAAATCACTACACCTATTCAGGATTTAACAACTAACATTAAGGCCGATTGCCATCAAGAAATCAACAAACAAATTACCGTTGCCAATCAAAATTTAACGACTACAGTTGATAAAAATATTAACAGTATTAAGGAAATACAAAATAAACAGATTAATATGTCCACAAAAATGAACCAACTGCAAGGTAGTATCAATCAAAACACAGAAACCTGTAAGGCTTTGAACAGAACTCTATTTATCAAAAATCCACTCTGACTCAATTAGATCAAGAAATAAATGCTAATAAAATTACACACAATAGTCAATGGCAGATGGCACAGGAAAAAATAACAGTATTAGAGAATTATATCCAACAACAACCTCAAGGAATTCAAGCAGATAACATCAATTCACATAGTATATTGCAAGGACTGGGTAAATTTGATAATACTGATCGCCATTTGCAACCTCAACCATTCATTGATCAGATAAAATTAGTACAAACTCTTGCACCTACCTCTTGGAGCATGTGGCATCTTCGTTTGACTAGTTTATTGATTGGCGAACCCCTGATGTTCTTTCGGAGTAGAGCCCATGAATTTACATCATTGGATGAGTTTGTAGCTGTCTTCCTGGAACAGTATTGGAGCAGAAGTAAACAGTTGGACATGCTAGCGGACATCATATCATGCGATTTCAACCCTAACTTAGACGGTGCATGTACCACTTTCGTCACTGCCCTACAGTTCAAAAATTCTCAATTGAGCGAGCCCATTAACGAATCGGCATTAGCAAGTATTATTCTGAAGAAACTACCGTATCAAGTTAGAATGGCACTCGCCACACAACCCATTACTGATTGCAAACAGCTAATAAATCATCTATATGGCATACAGTCTGTGATGGCAATGTCAAACCACCGATCAGACCAAAGATACACACAGAATCAACATAACTCAAGAAGAAATCAGTATATCAGCCAAAATTATGAACCGGTATCATATGATCGCTACCGATCTGCCCCTCAATTTGAACGCCGCTATGAGCACAAGCAAAATGGTAACTGGAATAATGAAAATTTTCAAAATCGCACAACCAACCATTACGCCCAGCAGAGCAACCGCAGGAATCACTATGATGGCCGTGATCGATTAAACTCAAATAATAGTCACACTCAGAATAATTACAACAGAAATTACAAACCGCCACCTCAACAAGTAAGCACAAATTATACATTAGCGCATGCGACAGGATTAAATCAACAAAAAACACGGAACCCAGCACCCAACGACCCGCCACCAGATATACAGAAAACTACAGCTAATAAACCATGACTATATGATACCCCCGATATAACAAGCACAAGCTCAAATGAAACAAACCAAGAAAAGCAGGATATTTCAACGTCATACACCACATTCAGAAATGATTTACCGGAGACTTTGTTAGAAGAAACCGAGAAGGAAAGCAGGCTACCGGATATCCAAATGCAAGTGTATATCGATATCGAAATATATGGAATGAGGGTTCAAGCATTAGTAGATAGTGGTTCACAATGTAGCCTCATACAAACAGACATATTTCAACGTCTGAAAGAAAAAACAAAATTAGCTACTCTACCGTTAACCAACGTATATGTATCAGGTATCAGTCCAGGACGGCGAATACATATAACTACTCAATGCTTACTGGAAATAAATCTTCAACAACAACGATTCGCTTATACATTTCTCGTGTTACCTGTATCCGGTCCACACATAATAATAGGTACAGATTTTCTACAACATTTCCAGGCCTGTTTAAATTTCCAAACCTCGAAATTTCATGCTTTTACCGAAACCGAAGCATACGAAGTTATAGTACCCCTTGATCTGAAGAAACGCACTGAAGGAATTGCTGAGGTACATTTCGCTCACTACATGGAAGGCGCACCGAGGAAGTGGGGTATCCACGGAATTGAAAATGCTATGGAGTATATGGAGGTATTAAGCCTAACAACGAAGGACCGAACACCGTCAGGAGCAGACTCTAGTACCGAAGAATTGTTAGAGATACTGATAAATAGAATCCATCAACGTACCGATTGGCATCCTGACATTAGACAGGAAATAATTCAAGTATTCCGTAAAAATGCAGACGTTTTTTTCGAACAACCTGGTCTAGCTACTCACTTCGAATGTTCACTCAATGTTAAACCACATGACACGTATTACCGCAAATCATACCCCATACCTTTACCTATCGATCCGCCGCCATAGCAGAAATCTCTCGCATGGAACAACTAGGAATTATAGAAGAATCCACAGCACCCTATAGTTTGCCGATTGTGTGTGTAGCAAAAAAGGATGGAACAGTAAGACTATGTCTGGATGCTCGCGCCTTGAACCGTATATTGGATGATGACCGAGAAGGACCAGACCAAATTGAACAAGTTATGCAAACTTTCCATGGCAAGACCATATATTCAACGGTAGATTTGAGCGCAGGATATTGGCAAGTCCAAGTAGCACCGGAATCACGCGATTATTTATCCTTTCTGTTTAATGGACGCAATTATAGGTTCACTCGTTTAGCATTTGGATTAAGGAATGCTATGGCTATATTCATATGGTGTTTGAGACAGGCGCTAGGAGACGATATCAGAGACTACTGTACATAATACGTGGACGATGGATTAATAGCCTCACAGAATATACGTGAACATTGCCAGCATTTAGATATAGTATTTGATTGATTGATAAATTGCGGATTGAAACTCAAACTATTGAAGTGTGAATTTTTTGCGAGGGAAGTGAAATATCTAGGACACATAATCACACCTACTGGCATATCACAGGACCCGGAAAAATTATTAGCCATCAGACAATTTCCATCACCAACCAACCGTAAACAATTACAAAAGTTTATTGGATTTTTACAATTCTACCGCCGCTTCAACAAACAAATGTCACACTACACTGCTCAACTCAGTCATATATTGTCTAGTACCAAGCCTTGGATTTGGACTAACAAAGAAGAGATCATATTCCAGCAACTAAAAGAAGCCTTCCTAAATTCTGTCGTGCTGAAACACCCTAACCTGAAGAAACCTTTTTTCTTGAATGTCGATGCCTCAGATTACGCGATAGGCGCAGAGATTTTCCAAGAAGATGATCAAGGAGAGAAAAGAGTGCTAGCATTTTTTAGTAAGACACTCAACTCAGCACAGCGTCGATATTCTGTGACCGAAAAAGAGTTGTTGAGTATTGTGGAAGTATGTATTAAATACCGGACATTGTTGCTCGGCAATAAGATATTTATCAATACTGACCACAAAGCCTTAACATTTTTCAAAACAGCCAAATTAAATCACAACCGCTTATCTAGATGGTTTCTTGCGCTTCAAGAATACGATATCAAATTGACCCACCTGCCAGGAAAGAAAAATCAGATCGCCGACTTTCTATCCAGGGAAATAGATGCTACATATTGTCAAGATACCAACCTGAAATGTTTCGCCGTAAAGAGTGGAGAAAGCATACCATATCCTCCCAACATCCAACCACAAATTCATACTGCCGTATTAACCCCTGAAAGAATCCACATCGCCCAATACGAAGACCCAAGACTGTCCCAGATCCGCAAATTGATGGAAGAAGGAGCTGCCGAACCGCCCGATTACCTGCAATTTATGTTCCACCGACCGGCTAAAAATACTTATGACTGGCGCCTAATCATCCCCGCTAATATGGAAACAGATTTGATAAAAGAAGCTCACGAACGTATTGGACATTTTGGAACTACGAAGACCCTCCACCTACTAAAAGAAAGCTGTTATTTTAAAAGCATGCATAAAAAAGTGGCCAAAATAGTAAAAGCTTGCGATATATGCCAGAAAGCCAAATACCCGCAATACCATATCAGGGGCGAAATGAATCCCATTCTCCCTAGTGCACCATTGGAATTGATATCAGCGGATATATATGGTCCATTGCCCATGGCACAATACGGAAAAAAATACATATTCGTGCTTACATGTGTTTTTTTCAAAATATACAATGCTATTTCCCATAGGTAAATTGACCGGAGAAGTTTTGGCCCGATGCATAATGGAAAGATGGACAAGTGAAGTAGGAAAGCCTAAACGAATCCTATCTGACAACGCAACCTTTTTTTGTAGCAAGCAGTGGAAAGAAATACTTCACCTGGCTAATATTAAATGGTCGAGGACATCTCTTTACAACCCCAGCGCTAATCCAGTAGAGCGATGTATGGCAGAGATCTCTCGTTTTATGAGGACTTACTGTAATGAAAAACACCATCAATGGGTTAGATATATACCATTTTTAGAAGAGTGTTATAATAATAGTCTAAGTGAAAGCACCGGTCGTACGCCTTACAAAATCATATTCAGTAAAAGAAACACTACATTTATCGAAAAGTTAATTGATTTTCCAAGCTCAGAAGTGAACAAATTAACAAACCCTAATATCCATCATCTAGTAAGGTTAAAGCTAGAGCAGAAGGCAAGTAGTAGAAAGAGATTTCACGACCGAGCATATAAAATATTTCCATATAATATTGGAGATGAAGTTTTAGTGAAGAGCCACAGGTTATCAAATGCTTTGGAGAAAGTAACTCGTAAATTCTTTTCAATTTATTCAGGGCCATTCACTATCATAGCCATATCGCATCACAACACAGTCCAGTTGCAAGAGAATGAGAATACGCACATTGTTTGGTGGGAAAATGTAGCCAATATTAAACCATATCACAGAATTTGAAATAAATACGATAAGTAATCAAGGAAAACACCACTATCAAAGAATTACTGACCTATCATGATAAATTTAATATTGAGTTGGACCGCATGGCAATAATCCAATGTTTTTATTTCTCCCAACTGTCCAAAGCCTGCAACAAGCAAAAGAATAATTTTTAATTATGTAATTAAATTAGTTACATCAATAAAAAAGGACACAAGCGGGGATAGAATATTTAAAATTTGTAAATTACCTTTAAAGAGAAAAAATGTAGCAGTTAGGTTAATTGCGAGTTTTGACAACCAGTTCTGACGTAAGCAGTATGAAATGTAGAACAAGTAGTCAGCTGGCCAAAGCCACCCAAATCAAATTAATGTAACGTCTGTTAAACACATGATTATGAAAGAAGTATTGTAACCCAAAAATGTTATTACTGTTATTTATTATATTTATCAATATTAGTATATTTATTTATATGTTTTATATTTATTACCGTTAGTTATGCCATGTTTGTACCCTGAAAAACCTAAAGTGAATGCTAGTTACCTAAAACCAAAGAACCATTAGCAAAAGAAAAGTATTGTACCTGATGTATAGAAATTATTTATATTAAGACCTAGGAATTACTATAAAAAATAAGCCCTAGAAATTTTGTACATCGAAATTATTGTTTGATAAGAATCAATTATGAGAATCAAGAAATGTGTGTAGTTAGGTTGGCGGCCCTGCGAGCGGCGAATTTAAAAATACTATGTTCTAAGCGTTGTAAGGAGGAATGTGTCTAGGGGATTATATTTATGATATTTTTTGTGTGTTGAGGAGGAGAATTTGTTATTGTATTTGAGAGAGGTCTAAGGGAGGTGCAGCAGATAGATCTGCGAACTATGATAAAAGTTTGAGAGTATAATTTATAAATGAAATATTGAATATATCGATGTATTGAAGGGTGGATTTTCATTAAAAACATTGTGATTCTCAAATATTTTGAATTCAAATCCAGGGGCGCGTGTAAAGTATTTGAAATTTGGGTAGATGTAAAAATCCCTAGCTGAAGTACTAATAGGTATGAATAAAATAACTGGCTAATATCGCCAATGAGATAACAATAAAGATTAGATAGCATCAGCTTGTTCTGGCTAAACGGTACAATAACCTAAAAAGGAATTGAAAGAATTTTTTGCTAATATATAATATTATATAAAATGTTTTGAAGATTGAGGTTAGGTATAAACATTCAGTGATCGGCGACCTAATGATCGACCGAGTCAAGCAACGTAGAATCTGACCAAACCCCTTGGCAGAGATCTATTGCAGCAAAACGGTATGCAATTTGAAAGAACAAATGGTCACGTGGCTAACTATTAGGAAGCATGAAATAAATATTAGTATATAGAATATTAACTAGCATGTAGAGAGCATACTTAAAAAACCTAATAAAAATAATTAAATGTATCCAGGAAATAGGAGGTTACCAAGCGCATGAATACTGAAACAATTTGCATGCACCAATAGCAAAACGGCAGTTAATAGGCGGCAATAATATGCCAATTCAAAAATATTTATATATATTTCTATAAATGATTGGGATTTATGTAAAATTATTGTATAGTCTATGTTATAGATATGGCCCGAAGGCAAAGAAATTATTAAACATACAACATAAGTAATAATTTAATATTTTAGTACGATCTATTTGAACCTTTAATGGCGGAGGACTAGGATATTCAAATTTTATGTAAATTTGAAAGTCGGAAATAAGAATTGTAAAATTGAGAAAGGAGAACCATCACTCGCCTGCCAAATGCCACCATGAGAGGACCCTAAATATTTTAGAGCGTAATACCTTGCTATAACTTGTAAAAGCTAAAGTTAGATTGAATTATTAAATTTCTTAAAAGACTTTGTGATGCTCTTATAAAGCAGAAGTCATTTTCATTTCTAAATAATTTTTTGTAACCCTTGGAAGAGACGATTCCGGCTACCATAGTCCAGGACCACCAGGAGTTGGATCGACATCAGCGGCTTATAAGAAGATTTCGACACGTGAGTGAGAAATATTGAATTAGTGATGGGCGCCCTTAGTGCTTCGAATTTATCTAATAATCAAAGCTAGCTCGTCGAAAGGGTTTTCTTATAAATTAAGAATTTAATAAAAAATACTTGCGCAAGTAAATATAGTATTAAAGGTATTTTATTAAAGGAATAATGAATCAGTACATTTCAGAAAATTCTAATAAATCAAAGAAGTATAAAATCTAGGCTATTAAAACATATTCATATGATCTTTAATTTTTGCAATAATTTGCGATAATTTGTTGTAGCTCTAATTCACTAGATGAATTGCTCTACTTATTCCATCAGGTGCCGAATCTTGCACCCTGAGATAAAATATATATTCATTACAAGGAAATCTACTAGATACTAGAGAATTTAATATATATATTTGGATTATTAGTTGCCAATTTATCAAGTTGATCTTAAGGAACCTATTTTTAATTGAATTGTCCAAGTCGACAAGTATTAGCAAGCTCATATCGCAGCTACATGCAAAAGGATGCATATGATTTAAAATAAAGGCACATGGTAATGTTTCGTGCTATAAATCTAGAGTATAATGTTTAGCCTGTGATATTTTACTGATTTCAATTATTGTTCTATTTTTATATTTTATATTTTTATCGCTCTTTATATTTTTGCCTTGATCTATTTATTGCAATATTTGTTAATATATGTATCAAATTGTTTATGGTGTGCAATTTATTTTAATTCCTCAACACTATAGGATAAATATCATATATATATATATATATATATATATATATATATATATATATATATATTTATTTATTTATTTATTTTTTAATGAATTACAAGAGTTATAGGGGAAGCTCATACCTGGGCCTATAAAGATTTTTATGAGACTGTATCCTATTAAAAAACCACGACCTAATTTATATAATTATATCAAATATTTCATGCTCTACCGACTGATGCCAAGCAGGAGGCTAATCGTTATTTAAATATAAAGAATAACGTCAGAACTTATTGTAAAAGAATAATTTAGATACGAAAAATAGCTACTTACCTTCATGCTGCTCACTTCTTTATTTGAAAACGCCTTAGCCCGCACATACACATCGATTTTTGCTCGTACGATATTTTGCCGTCCTAATGAATTCTATCCTATTATATTAAGGAGCAATTTCTGTATTCTTATATATTTATATCTGTTCATTTATGTTCAACGGATCTCGAAAATGGCTCTAACGATTTTCACGAAAATTGGAAAATAATTGAAATGTTTAAATGTTTAAATGTTTAAATGTTTAAATGTTTAAATGTTTAAATGTTTAAATGTTTAAATGTTTAAATGTTTAAATGTTTAAATGTTTAAATGTTTAAATGTTTAAATGTTTAAATGTTTAAATGTTTAAATGTTTAAATGTTTAAATGTTTAAATGATTAATGTTTAAATGTTTAATGTTTAAATGTTTAAATGTTTAAATGCTTAAATGTTTAAATGTTTAAATGTTAAATGTTTAAATGTTTAAATGTTTAAATGTTTAAATGTTTAAATGTTTAAATGTTTAAATGTTAAATGTTTAAATGTTTAAATGTTTAAATGTTTAAATGTTAAATGTTTAAATGTTCAAATGTTTAAATGTTTAAATGTTTAAAAGTTTAAATGTTTAAATGTTTAAATGTTTAAATGTTTAAATGTTTAAATGTTAAAATATTCAAATGTTTGAATGTTCGAATGTTTGAATGTTCAAATGTTTGAATGTTTAAATGATTAAATGTTGAAATGTTGAAATGTTGAAATGTTTTTATGTTGCACATTTATGGCAAAACGCGGTAATAGATTTTCATGAAATTTGACAGGTATGTTCCTTTTTGAATTGCGCAACGACGCATTATCGCCAATATTACCATAAAAATCAGACTATAGAATTATTCATCATAAAACAGCTGTCTAGTGGACTATAATACTACCCATTCAAAAACATTGAACATCTTGAAATAGTATATTTCACACCTAGGGCCGAAAATGGGACTTTTCCGGCTCGAAATCGGTTTTCAAGTCAGAGGCCGTAGGCCGAGGACTAGAAACGATTGAGAGCCGGAAAAACATTTTTGCCCATGATGCAAACGCTATTTTTCACCACACAGAAATATAGACAATATATATATGAGAATAATCATGGTTTATCAAGCACTTCCGAAAGCAAAAGTGGAAACTCATAGCTCTAGCAAATCTGAGGTAATCTGAATATCAGGAAATTGTCCAAGTAATTTTATTTTTTAATCTGATCTTTCTAAATAACCTAAAAGATTATGTTCAATTATGTGTGAGGTTGAGTTTATACTTTTTTATTCTTTCATAAATGTTTTAATTATTGAATAATAAACTCGAATAATGAAAAGTTTTTTGATCAGCTGTTCTATACACTTGAAATTTAGCGGCTGGAAAGGGTACTCTTTCCGGCCTTAGCCAGAATGAAACCTGTTCTGACATCAGACGAGAGTCGTCTGCAAACAATGTCTTTCAGATCTACATAGGGACTGGGAAACAGCTGCTTTCTGTGCAGTGTGGCGAAAATATATCTTTTGTAGCAGTATTCATTGTTCCAATAATTGTGAACGATGAGAATTGTGCGAATTATCATGAGAAGTCAGTCTGTATAACAGTTTGTTTTGCTTGTTTTGCTTTTCTGCATTGTGTTGTGTCGAATTTGTTAGTGTGTGCATAGGAGTTATAGTACGATTTTTCTGGAGCATCAGTCTGGTTCATGACCTTATAAGGCAAAGAATTTGTGTCTGATTGATTATCAATCATGCCTTATTTGGTTAGGAATTTGGAAAATAGCTGTCACTTGGTGGGAGAATGTATCTTAAGTTATTGTTGTACTGTTCCTTTCTATTGGCGGAAATTTTTCTAGAAAATAGTAACTGTCAATCACAGTTAACGTTGGTTAGGTTCCCATCTAGTGAGGCCGTTTACAGCTGTCCACGGCAAGACGACAGAATCGTAGTGCATTCATTCAGCATCTGTCCATTGCTGCTAACAGAACTGAAGATGTAGTCTCTCAATAGACTTTGCTTGAACTTATGTAGTGATTTGATATTTATTATGAATTTCGGCTGGCTTTAGTCTTTCCTTTTATTGGCTCTGCAACCTTCTGTTGTAGTAGCATGTTTAGTTCGCTTGCGTTTTAGAAGTTTTTTCAAAAGTAAAGAAGAGAGAGAGTATCAAAAATTGTCACCTCACAATGGAGATTTTCCTCCTATAACCGCTACTAAAGGTACGTCATAGATTTATAATATAATTAAGGAAATTATTATCGATGAAAGCTTACATCAAAGTATTTATTGTAATGTAATTAAAGTATAATAGTTGAGAATAGTCCTTTTGATTCTCTTGTGTAATGGAAGGTGGTATTTTTATATTCAAACTGATAAATGTTGGAAGAAAATGAACGGTATATGTTTTGTAGAAATTTAGAGTATCTGTAAGAAGGAATTGAGAATGATATTTTTGATTTTAAATCTTTTTTGAAGAGGAAGCTATTAATCTAAATTTAAATGACAGTATTTTTCGATAAAGATTTTATTTGTTTTGCTGATTCTAATGAAAAGCTTTCTTGGTTCTTAAGGAAATTCCTATCTTGTAATATATTTTTTAAAATTACACTATATATGTAATTTATGTAAGAGAGCATACTGAACAAACTGACAACAATACTCGAAAGACCTTGTTATGAAAAGTTGTTCAATCAACTTGTGAATTATGGAATACTATGTACTCATCTTTTTGTATAAAGGGCATTACCCTGATTACAAATAAATTCTTTTCTATTGAATCAAGATATTGAAGTAGGTAATGTCTATTTGTGTTTTAAAGTAATAAGTATTGATTTGAGTTTTATATAACCTAAAGTATGACTTTATTATATAACTGAAGTTAAGTTAATTTGTATTATCCTAGTTTATTTTTTTATTCTAACAGCGGTCAAAGTATGGGTCCATCAAAGTACGGGTCCATCAAAGTATGGGTCCATCAATGTACGAGTCCATCAATTTACGGGTTCATGAATGTCTCGTGAACGGGTGTCTTTAAGCCGCTGAGATGCCTCTGAATCGACGGCAGTCCTAGGAGCTTGGGGTATGCTGTCTCCTGTCCATCTGGACGTGTAGATTCAAATTGAAGAAACAGCTTTGAGGTAACAACTTTTTTCAAATTAAACAAACGTCCCAGAAACTCCGGACGTGGCAGAATGGGTTTTAGTGACTATAGAATTTTAAAAAAGGGGAGGGGTGTGAAAAGGTGAACCATTTAAATCGATTAAAACGTGCGGAATTAGACATTTTGTTAAATCGTAACTTTGAGATATTATTGGGAATGGATAGTTTACAAATTTTATTAATTTGGTTTGAGTAATAGATTTTCGGTTGTATCTTTACATTGAAATGTGAGGCCATATTTTCGCTGTAAGGATCCAGCTGGGAATTTCAGTTTTCTTTAAATTTATATTTCATAATCTACTAAACTACTAAATGTTGAATTAGTATATGAAATGTTTAAAGGTCCCTTATTGATAAATTAATGTTTTTAAATAATTTTCATCTTAAAGTTGTAAAGGATCTAATGAAGTTTCAAGGACCCTAACCTTTTCTAAATTTGTTTTGAAATCACACATTTTTTGAATAGTTTTCCAAGGTAGAATTCCGTGATGTGATTTTTTTAGGAATATTTTGTCTTTGCTGCTTTCATAATAATTATAAAGATACAGAATGGAATGGATATTATTAACATTTGATAGTATTTTGATAGTGTTTTAAAAGTTTCCAAGTGTGTTCTAAATGTGCTAAGGGTTTTCTGAATTTTATGTGGATCTTTTCTTAAAATATCTATTGTTATTATTTTATGATTAACTTCTGAGCAATATCTATGATAACTTTCAATTCTTCTTTCTGAAATTAGAGTCCTTTAAGCTTCTAATGATTCAATCTAAAACGTTTCCAATGTAAAGCAGACAAAGTAGGTTATTACCGAATTATCTATATCAGAGATAACTTCTAAATTTAGTAATTTTATTTTTTCGGTTTTCATGATGTAACTTCATTTTGTTTTATTAATTGTGGAATTTAACTGTAAGAGGTGACAATATAGTTGATATCTTTTCTCTATTTCGTTGTCTCTCTTGTCATTTCTGGTTTCCCGTTCTCTAGCACTAGGTATGTTTATCAAGCATCCCTTTTATTAAGTTATATTGTGTGTGCTTCTAAATTCTAAATTCCAAATTAACTTTCTAAATTTTCATAGCACGGCACACTTTGCTTCAACGTTAGTAGACAGTTGACTATTTATAATACTACCCGTTCAAAAACATCGAACAACTTAAAAATGTATCTTTCCATCAACGTTGTAGACAGTTGCAGCCAGACCTGATAACAGCGCTCACACTCACATTCCGGGACGACACATCACGGTACGAAGGACAGAAAGCTCTATATTTATTTAGGATTTTTTCTAGACATTTTAAACTGAAAAATTATTTATTAATTTTTGAGAAAACATAACAACAGGTCAATGTTACTTACTGAGCGCGAGGTCTACTGTTCACAGAACTACTAGTAGGTTTATGATATAAAAATTCGATTGCACTAGGTCTCATCCTTGAGAAAACTCGCTGAACGACATTAAAAGGATAATTCATTCTTGGCTGAAACAGCTGTGGATAGTAAAAAAGTGAGTGAGCGAGTAGGTATGTGAAAAATCAAAATATTGCATCCCCGAAATTCATAACATAACATAATTACATAGCCAGCTGTGAAATATGAGCACGATCATTTTAGAGAATTGTGTTCTGTTTATCAATAAATATGAAAATCTGGTGTGGCATACTCACACTACTTTCCTTGCCGTTGAACAAATTGATCACCTAGTGTTCCCGCGCATCTCAAGTCTACTACTATTCAAAGATCTGAGTCAGCTGGTGACAGGACAATAACGCTGGAAACACACGAGATCTGCTTTCTCTTCATAGTGAATGATTTAATAGAATCAACAGTTGTCAACAGTTAGCAATTGAAATAATCACATTTTCTCGAATTTCGAGCTTATTTTCAATTTTAGGTGAAAATGTTACTGAACATTAATTGTAGAGATTTTCATGCTCAATCTTTACCACTTGGAATTTTTTGTTGAAAATGTATCTGAAGTCTGATAATTGGGAATCTAGAATCAAACTTTGGATAGATGGGGCGGAGCTCCTGAAATTTTTACAGATATAGGACTTGTGGCAGTTGATAGAACTTATCAATGACTTCTTTAGGTATGAATTTGATCAAAATCGTTGGAGCCGTTTTCCGAGAAAATCGCGAAAAACCCTGTTTTTGACAACATTTTCGCCATCTTAGCCGCCATCTTGAAACTCATTTGATCGAAATTGTTCATGTCAAATCCTTATATGGTAAGGACCTTAAGTTCCAATTTTCAAGTCATTCCGTTAATTGGGAGATGAGATATCGTGTACACAGACGCACATACACTCATACACACACACACACACACACACCACACACACACACACACACACACACACACACCACACACACACACACACACACACACACACACACACACACACACACACACACACACCACACACACACACACACACACACACACACACACACACAACCACACACACACACACACACACCACCACACACACACTTTACAGATGATAATATTTTCCAAATTATTAAAAAATTAATGTAATTTGGAATAAAATAAAATATCAAATTCCATTCACCACCTATCCTATGTCCTTCCTTAATTTGGCAATTGAGTGTGACGTCACATCTTGGAAGTGCGGTGAAGAAAATATTATCGTTTGTCGGGTGTGTGTCAGATCGTGCCATATGATGATGTGCTGAGAACTGAACGTGCTTCATATGTGAAGGAGAGATAACACATATATGTCGCTGTCATATCGTGTTGACCGGTTTTATGAGGACTATATAATGTATCAGTAAGTTGATCAATAATATATATATTGCCAAATTTTCCTGCATATTCCATCACCACCACATGTGTAACTTAGGCCTATTAATTGATTGAGTTATTCGGAGCAATCATGAAATACAATGAACCTTTTAAAATATGGAACTAATTAAATTTATTCAATAAAAATAGGCCAAAGTAGTAGTGGATATTTCTAAATTGGGATTTCAAGATTATAAACCCCAACAATATCTATCCTCATATTAATCCATCATACTGTTCAATTCCTCGTTTGTAGTGACTATCCTACTGCAAGAATTTGAAATTCTATTCCTCAACATGTAATTCTTTCTGTTTTACTTAGAGTTTTCAAGAGAAGACTTTTCAAATTACTTTTGGAGGGAAAAATTAGTTTTCGTTTTTCTCTTTTCAGAGGGTTTCTTATTTTCAAAGGCTGATCTTCAATTTTTGAATCAACAACCCACCTGACAAATTCATTACTACCTGGCTCTGTGTAGTCCATGATAATACCTATTACTAGTAATTCTGTGGCCAGTAGACCTCGCGCAATTATAAACCACAGCCTCCTCTAATACTGTCCAAAAGAGTAAATTCTGTCCTGTCCTGTCGTGTCGTGTCGGCGAGATATCGGTCTGAAAAAGACCAATGGCTGATGGCTGATATGATCAATAACACTAACCATTTATTAAAAAGAACTATCACCAAAAGCTCATTTCCTACAAGACATACTGTCAACTGGCCGCCCGAGTTGGAAGCAGTGAGAGGTCGATATAGAAAACAATATTACTTTGAGTTATTAATTGCATGAATCATTGCATGCAATTTATTAATCATTATCTTGACCGCTGATTAATCATCTATATAATAAGAGAGAGTAGGGTTGAGTTTGTTCGCATCAAAACATGTCAACTTGTGGATTGCATACCAGAAAAACGGCAATGTTTAGATCTCCAATTTTGCACATAGATTCTAAAATATCAATCTCGTACACTCGAGGCCCAAATTTCAATTATTCCTTCTAGATTTTCCAGAATTAATGTTAAAATACATTCATGCTACCATACATGAAATTCTATTCAGCATACATTGTTGTGGGCCTAAAATGTGTTTTTTATAAGGAGGCTATAATGTTGTTACAAGACATTCATTTTTGAATGGAGCCGTGTAGCTTAATGGTAGAACACTTGGTTGTGGAGCGAGAGTTTCTCAGATGAAATCCCGATTCTTCCGAATTTTTTGTTCTTAATTTTGTTCTGCAACACTTCTAGACTTAATTAAGGCGTTTGATATTGTGGATCACACTATTCTACTTGGAAAAATAAAATACTATGGAGTGAGGGATATTGAATACAATCTTTTGAAATCTTACTTAAGTAACAGGTTGCAAACCACCAAGATCGGGAATAAAAAGTCTTGGCTACTTGATATTGGAAATGGGGTCCCACAGGGCTCGGTCCTCGGACCGTTCCTTTTCCTGGTCTATATAAATGACCTTCCTGATTAGCAACTAAGGGTAAATGTATATTGTACGCAGATGATACTACATTTCTGATGAATGATAGAGATCCAGGAAAGCTTGGCCAGAAAACAGCGCTCATTGTCTCCTATTTCCGATAACAGAGAGCGCTCCTTCCATACAGCTGATAGATTGATCAGCCAAAAAAATATTTTACAGATGATAATATTTTCCAAATTATTAAAAAATTAATGTAATTTGGAATAAAATAAAATATCAAATTCCATTCACCACCTATCCTATGTCCTTCCTTAATTTGGCAATTGAGTGTGACGTCACATCTTGGAAGTGCGGTGAAGAAAATATTATCGTTTGTCGGGTGTGTGTCAGATCGTGCCATATGATGATGTGCTGAGAACTGAACGTGCTTCATATGTGAAGGAGAGATAACACATATATGTCGCTGTCATATCGTGTTGACCGGTTTTATGAGGACTATATAATGTATAAGTAAGTTGATCAATAATATATATATTGCCAAATTTTCCTGCATATTCCATCACCACCACATGTGTAACTTAGGCCTATTAATTGATTGAGTTATTGGAGCAATCATGAAATACAATGAACCTTTTAAAATATGGAACTAATTAAATTTATTCAATAAAAATAGACCAAAGTAGTAGTGTATATTTCTAAATTGGGATTTCAAGATTATAAACCCCACAATACTATCCTCATATTAATCCATCATACTGTTCAATTCCTCGTTTGTAGTGACTATCCTACTGCAAGAATTTGAAATTCTATTCCTCAACATGTAATTCTTTCTGTTTTACTTAGAGTTTTCAAGAGAAGACTTTTCAAATACTTTTGGAGGGAAAAATTAGTTTTCGTTTTTCTCTTTTCAGAGGTTTCTTATTTTCAAAGGCTGATCTTCAATTTTTGAATCAACAACCCACCTGACAAATTCATACTACCTGGCTCTGTGTAGTCCATGATAATACCTATGTACTAGTAATTCTGTGGCCAGTAGACCTCGCGCAATTATAAACCACAGCCTCCTCTAATACTGTCCAAAAGAGTAAATTCTGTCCTGTCCTGTCGTGTCGTGTCGGCGAGATATCGGTCTGAAAAAGACCAATGGCTGATGGCTGATATGATCAATAACACTAACCATTTATTAAAAAGAACTATCACCAAAAGCTCATTTCCTACAAGACATACTGTCAACTGGCCGCCCGAGTTGGAAGCAGTGAAGAAGGTCGATATAGAAAACAATATTACTTTGAGTTATTAATTGCATGAATCATTGCATGCAATTTATTAATCATTATCTTGACCGCTGATTAATCATCTATATAATAAGAGAGAGTAGGGTTGAGTTTGTTCGCATCAAAACATGTCAACTTGTGGATTGCATACCAGAAAAACGGCAATGATTTAGATCTCCAAATTTGGCACATAGATTCTAAAATATCAATCTCGTACACCTCGAGGCCCAAATTTCAATTATTCCTTCTAGATTTTTCAGAATTAATGTTAAAATACATTCATGCTACCATACATGAAATTCTATTCAGCATACATTGTTGTGGGCCTAAAATGTGTTTTTATAAGGAGGCTATAAGTTGTTACAAGACATTCATTTTTGAATGGAGCCGTGTAGCTTAATGGTAGAACACTTGGTTGTGGAGCGAGAGTTTCTCAGATGAAATCCCGATTCTTCCGAATTTTTTGTTCTTAATTTTGTTCTGCAACACTTCTAGACTTAATTAGGCGTTTGATATTGTGGATCACACTATTCTACTTGGAAAAATAAAATACTATGGAGTGAGGGATATTGAATACAATCTTTTGAAATCTACTTAAGTAACAGGTTGCAAACCACCCAGATCGGGATAAAAAATCTTGGCTACTTGATATTGGAAATGGGGTCCCACAGGGCTCGGTCCTCGGACCGTTCCTTTTCCTGGTCTATATAAATGACCTTCCTGATTATGCAACTAAGGGTAAATGTATATTGTACGCAGATGATACTACATTTCTGATGAATGATAGAGATCCAGGAAAGCTTGGCTAGAAAACAGCGCTCATTGTTAATAAAGCTGAGTATTGGTTAAGTGTTAATAGGTTGATCGTTAATAGAAACAAAAAAGATTCCTTACTGTTTAGCTTAAAATCTGCTAGAGAGAACAAGAATGTGAAATTTTTAGGCATACACTTGGATTCTAAGCTGAGCTGGGATGCTCATACAATAGACCTCTGTAAACGTTTATCTAGATGACATATTTACTTGGCAAGTTGAAATATTGTACCAGCTTTGATTTGGTCATCAATGCCTATTATGCATTTTTCCATGTTCATTTGTTGTATGGAATTCTGATCTGGGGTAATGCTCCTGGTGCTAAAGATGTATTACTGTGACAAAAGAAGGCTCTGAGAAGAATGATTGGCATCCCATCCACTGAGTCTTGTAGGGATCATTTTTCAAGTCTGGGAATACTCACTGTACCATTCTTAATTGTTTGCTTTTTGCTAAAGGTAATCTTGAAAAATCGATGCAAGGGAGCAATATTCATAGTCACATCACAAGAAATAGGTATCAGCTGCAGGTAACGCAGGCTAGATTGACCAAGACTCAAATGAACTAGAGATGATGCTAGAAATGTTAGCTTAAGAAAATTTAAAGCTACAATGTACAAGTTCCTGGAATCCAAACCACTATATTCACTCCAAGAATGGCATGATTTTAATATGGAGAGCCTTTCTTTTTTATGATTTATTCCAATGTTTAAATATATTCATAGACTATATCTATTTAAGTATCATTTATGTATAGAACTCATTTTTTGTTGAAGTTTATTGTGATGTGTGTTCCGACTCCATATTGACTTCTGTGAAACGCTTTATTTTGTATTTGTCTGTGTGACTGTTGTATGTTTTATGTTTCCTGATGACTATGTCTATTGCACTGTGTGTTTAATGACAATAAAGAATTCTATTCTATTTTTTCCCTCGAAATGTATTATTATAAATATTATTTCTTGAAGGAATTTATTTTCATTACAATTGAACTTGGATTTTATCAAATAATTTTTTTTTAATGTAAAATTTTGCCACCAGTAAAAATTAAATGAGCATATCATAGCTGTATCATTGAAATTCATAAGAAAAACATGAATAGATCACAATAAAATTAGTAATCTATATATATAAAAGCGAAATGGCACTCACTGAACGGAATCACGAAGCGAAATCGCACTGACTGACTGACATACTGACTGACTCACTCACTCACTCGCAGAACTAGAAATCTACCAGACCAAAAACGTTCAAATTTGGTAGGTATGTTCAGTTGGCCTTTTAGAGGCGCACTAAGAACGGATTTTGAAAATTTTCAAAGATACGCACAAAATTTTCAAAGATACGCCCAAAATCTACACCCAAAACGTTTTTCCAGCGTTTTTTAGCGTTTTCTCAGCTTTATCGAGAACAAATGAACACAAAATTTTCAAATTAAGTACAGAAGCTCAGCTAGGGTGTAATAATGTTGTGTTAGAAGGAATTTGTGATAATGTTAAAAATACGCCCACAATTAGCGTTTTTCCAGCGTTTTTTTTTTTTTTTGCTTTTTCTCAGATTTATCGAGAACAAATGAGCAGAAATTGTTCAAAATTAGTACAGAAGCTAAGCTAGGGTGTAATAATGTTGTGTTAGAAGGAATTTGCAATAACGCCAAAGATACGCCCAAGATTAGCTATTTTTTTGCGTTTTCTCAGTTCTTGCATTTTCTCAGTTCAGTACGGTACTTTGACTTTCTGATGGAATGAAGCATGCTCAAATGAAAAACGCAGGCGAGTGAAGCGAGCCCGCTGACTCATTTTTGGACGATCCAGTCGGGGGTCCAGTGGGCGACTGGAATGAACGGGGGTCCAGGGGGCGACTGGGTAAATGGAATGAAGCATGCTCAAATGAAAAACGCAAGCGAGCGAAGTGAGCCCACTGACTCATTTTTGGACGATCCAGTCGGGGGTCCAGGGGGCAGAGCCCCCTGGCTAGATGGATATGTTGAGCGAAGCGAGCCTGATGCTAGAAATTTTTATTTTTCAGTTATAATGTACTATCAGAAACAAATTCGGAGTGAAACAAATATTATTTTGTTTGGAATTGTGGAAACAAAAGGCTGCCTGAGGAGGATCTAATCGATACTAAAATTGATGTATTGAAAACATCAATAACAAAGTTCAAATTTTTATTCAACATACAAACAATTGAGGGACCTGCCAAACCAGAAGGTTTTTCGGCAGGTACCCAGTTACAGAAAAAAACGAGTTACAAAAGATAAATAAACTTAGAACAGGATAATATACACTTCAAGGTTTTAAGTATAAGATGAAAGAAAACAGATACAAATTGCAAAAAGAAAATAAATAATATATATAAGATTTTAGAGATTTTAAGAAAATTAATAAAAAAAAGGGAAAATAACAGAAATTTATTGGAAAGGAATGAAATAAAGGAAAATGGAAAAATTGTGTTTACAATTGTACAAGAGTAATAATACAACTACTTTCCTTGCCCTATTACCATAGGTAAGGAAAGTATTGCTTTATAGTTTATTCTACTATAGTGAGGTCCAAGTTATAATGGCAGTGGAGAAAGATAGGAAAACAATGTTGCTGATCCTGCTGTTGCAGTCTTGTCAATGCCTTCTATGGAGGGTAACTGATACCTGTTTATTGGTGTAATATTAACAGTTCATTCTCGTTTAAAATAATCAATTATTTTTCATCAAGAAATAAATTATATTAATTCTATGATGAATTTTCATAATCAAGATTAAATATTTTGTTAATATTAATTATATTTCTACATTGTTTCTGGTATGACGTTGTATTTTGGCACCATAAAATAATTTTGAAGTAATAACTGAGCTTAATAGATTTGTGAAATTGAAAGAATAGATAGCCCAGTCAAGGTACCGCTCAAATAAAATCGAATATTATTTATGATAAATAAAAAATCATGTTATCTATTAAGCAATAAGAGAACCATGCAAAATGGTAATTAACAGTAATGAGAATTCTTTGGCAGAAATAAAATTATGAAGCAGCTCTTTATTATTGGCAGATTATAAAAAAATTGCTTGTACATTTGAGGTTAGAATCCTTGTTTTGATTTAATACATCAATCAATCTTAGATCAATCAACAATTTATCGAATTGATATCGAGCAATCAGCTGATTGCTCAATCAACTATTACGAATTAAATTATAATTTTCACTCACAAATGTATATACTATATACTAGGGAAGGTTTATGTGATAGATAAGAACGATTATTATTGTTACTGGATTATTTATTGAAATCTAAAAAAAGTATGAAAACCAAGAGTACACGAAGCTCACATAAAAAATTAAATGTATATAGCATTATAGCTTCATATATTGAGATTTATTTATTGGAATGCTCTCAGGCTGTTGTCTAAATTATTCATTTATAAACTTCTATTTATCTTTGTATAACAAAGATGGAGAAACCCTTAATCTCAAGTAACCAATTACATCACGTCTTACTAAGATTAGAAAGCCAATCAGAGGAAAGCTTATAAATCGTTTAAGGAAGAGATGAAATTTTTCTGAGAATTGCTCTCTCTGGCTTGTGATCTCGACCTATGAGGAACACATGGAGAATAGGGCCTCTTTTCCAATTAATTTTTAAAAGCATCAAGCAAATCCCGTTTTAAATGTCAAGTACATGTAATTAATGTTTGATTATTTGTGAACTCAGTGTGTGTTAAAGAGTTCACAACTGTAATTTATTCCCTAAATATATCTTTAATACTGATATAAACTTGTAAGAAATCTGGACCATACACGAGCCCTGCAGAGATGGAAGGATCCGGCTAATTAATTATTGGAGATAATTAATTATTCTACGAGAACTTCAAGAACATCATTATAGTGAGTGTGCAAATTATCTTAAATGAGCTCATTTAATTATTATCCATTGATCAAAATATGTTCTAGTGAATCTATAGTCTGAACAGGTTTCAATCTGTCTAAATTCTGAACCGACTTGAAGTCCACGTATCAGTATTAAATATACATATATAATTTACAGCTCACAATATTGTGAATGCTAATAAATCTTGTGATAATTATTCAAATATTAGAAAATTTATTTATTTAAAGAAAATATATTTATCAAGAATATTTTATAATATTAATGTTATGGGAATATATTTTATGTTTTATGTCAGCATACAAGATCTTAGAAGTTTTTATTATTTCCTAATTCATCTCGTGATATACAGTTTGAGCTGTCTTGGTACCAAGCATTTTTATTCCGCAGCATATAATTAAAGATTAATTATTATTGATCTTATCTCATTTATTACTCATCATCCTTTGATGATAGTAATACTATTCAGCCAGCAAAATCTTACTGATATTTATATTAATAAGTCTACAGTATATCATATAAGGATCCAGAGAACTTCAGAACTGGCATTGTAAGTTTCAAGGAATTTCGAAGGGATAATTGGTGCATACCTGTATTTAAGACGAGCGTTTTAAAAATCAACTAGATAAAGCATATTTGATCTTCATTATTCTCGATTGAATATTATGGTTACTGATATCAGTCACCAACTATCTTTTCGACTTCCTTTTTGTATTCGTCAATAACTTCACGGAAGCAGCGGTAAGAATATTGATCACCAGTTATTGAACCCTATGGCTCTACTTTGGTATCTACTACTGAGCTAGAGCTGTGGTTTGAACCCAGCATATTTGCGAGCCGGACGGCCTTAACTTATTGCAAATTTATTTGCAAACTAGGGATTTTAACAATTGCTCCTGTATATAAATACATTTGAACCAATTGTAAATAATATTAAGAGTGGTACTAGTAATCTTACCAATAGTGACCATGTGGTTATTGTAGGAGGAGCAAATAATGTTTACTGTAATCAGGCCGCTAATTATTTAAAAAGTATGCTTTCCCTTCTTCAGGTATTGAGTTTCACTAATGTATTAATTTCAACAATACCTATAAGACATGATCTACCTGAATGGTCTTGTGTAACAAAGAGATGAGGAAAACTAATAGTAAAATAAAAAGGTATTGTGGAAGAATGCATATTTTCAGGTGATAGATCTTACTGACCTTAAGAGGGAACATTTTACCAGGCATGGGCTACACCTGAATTGGAGAGGTAAGAAGAGGATGACGGAAAAAATTATTGCATTGATGGAAAATAAGATAAATGAAGAAGTTATTGGTCTTGAATATGACCTCAACTCCCCGGAAAACTGGTGGTTGGTCCTGTTGATATAAGTATTAACAGAAAAATCTTGGAAGGTAATAGAAAACAGGACCGTAGCTCTAATTTTCCACCTGCTTCTGAACCCACTCATAGTAGTAATTTGAAGTATTTTCACTGGAATGTGCAATGTCTTAGGAATAAGTTGAATTCGATGAGTACTATTTACATTCTAATAGGATTGATATTGCATGCTTGGTTGAAACCTGGCTCGAAATTGATGAGGTGGAGTTGTATAAAATTAAAAATTACTCAGTTGCGAGTTCATATTGTAGGTCTCTCAGGAGACATGGTGGTTCAATTATTTATGTTGAGAACAAATTACATTTAAGCCACTTGAGGTTATTAACAGTATGTCTCTGGAAATGGTTATTGAAGTATCAGCGGTGTTGCTAAACAAGTATAATACTATAGTGGTATCGCTATATAGACCTAACAAATATACACGGCAATGTTTTATGATCTTCATGGAAGGTTGGCTTGCATTCTTGAATATTTGAGTAAACACCATTCTAAAATAGTTTCTGTGGAGATTTTAATGTTGATTCAAAAAAGAGGTGACATTGTTTCTGAATTGAAAATATTTTCTATCTTATGGATTGAGTTATTGTTTTGAGGGTATTACTAG